>NC_086328.1:61793922-61901422 GCF_036172605.1 Pelobates fuscus | reverse complement strand
CTAAAACGTATCTATTATCATCCGTGTACGTGCCGTTTGTGTGCCAGGCAAGTCCCCCCCCCCCCCCCCATCGCGACCGCTGGCAGTCAGTCAGTCCACCGTCCTTAAGGGGTTAAATATAGTATGCTCTTTTACGGTGTTTGATTCTCTTTATGTATTTAAATGTTTCTATCATATCACAGGGGTGTCTCGTCTCGTCTTTCCTCCAAGCTATACATGTTAAGATCCTTTAACCTTTCCTTGTAAGTTTTATCCTGCAATCCATGAACCAGTTTACTAGCCCTTCTCTGAACTCTCTCTAAAGTATCAATATGCTTCTGGAGATACGGTCTCCAATATTGCGTACAATACTCAGTGAGGTCTCACCAGTGTTCTGTACAATGGCATGCGCACTTCTCTCTTTCTACTGCAAATACCTCTCCCTATACAACCAAGCATTCTGGAAGCATTTCCAGCTCTATTACATTGTGTGCCTACCTTTAATCATCTGAAATAAGTACTCCTAAATCCCTTTCCTCAGATATTGAGGTTAGTAGGATATCAAATATTCTATACTCTGCCCTTGGGTTTTTACACCCAAGATGCATTATCTTGCACTTACCCACCAGAGGCGGCTCTAGACTTTATGAGGCCTTAGGTGAAACTCAAACATGAGGCCCCACTAACAAAAAAGTGTCACATATACACATTGAGGCACTGTCTACTGGTGTATGTGCCTGAGAGTGTGTCTGACAGAGAGTATCCGTGTGTGTATGATTGTATGTCTCTGTGAGCATGTTTGCGTTTTTGTCTGAGACCGTATGTGTATGGGGTAGCTGCTTGAAGTGTGCTGTGTGTATAGGGGGGTGATGGTGAGAGGGGGGTGATGTGAGAGGGAGAGGGAGGTGATGGTGAGAGGGGGGTAATGTGAGAGTGAGAGGGGGGTAATGTGAGAGTGATGGGGGGGTGATGTGAGAGTGATGGGGGGGTGATGTGAGAGTGATGGGGGTGATGTGAGAGTGAGGGGGGTGATGTGAGAGTGAGGGGGGGTGATGTGAGAGTGAGGGGGGGTGATGTGAGAGTGAGGGGGGGTGATGTGAGAGTGAGGGGGGGTGATGTGAGAGTGAGGGGGGGTGATGTGAGAGTGAGGGGGGGTGATGTGAGAGTGAGGGGGGGTGATGTGAGAGTGAGGGGGGGTGATGTGAGAGTGAGGGGGGGTGATGTGAGAGTGAGGGGGGGTGATGTGAGAGTGAGGGGGGGTGATGTGAGAGTGAGGGGGGGGTGATGTGAGAGTGAGGGGGGGTGATGTGAGAGTGAGGGGGGGTGATGTGAGAGTGAGGGGGGGTGATGTGAGAGTGAGGGGGGGTGATGTGAGAGTGAGGGGGTGATGTGAGAGTGAGGGGGGGTGATGTGAGAGTGAGGGGGGGTGATGTGAGAGTGAGGGGGTGATGTGAGAGTGAAGGGGGGGTGATGTGAGAGTGAGGGGGGGGTGATGTGAGAGTGAAGGGGGGTGATGTGAGAGTGAGGGGGGGGTGATGTGAGAGTGAGGGGGGGTGATGTGAGAGTGAGGGGGGTGATGTGAGAGTGAAGGGGGGTGATGTGAGAGTGAAGGGGGGTGATGTGAGGGTGAGGGTGATGTTGAGGGTGAGGGAGGGGGGTTGATGTTGAGGGTGAGGGAGGGGGGTTGATGTTGAGGGTGAGGGAGGGGGGTTGATGGTGCGGGGGGGTTATGCCGAGGATGCTGAGGGTAGTGATGCCAAGGGTGGTGGGGGGGTGATGCCGAAGGTGGTGGGGGGGTGATGCCGAAGGTGGTGGGGGGGTGATGCCGAAGGTGGTGGGGGGGTGATGCCGAAGGTGGTGGGGGGGTGATGCCGAAGGTGGTGGGGGGGTGATGCCGAAGGTGGTGGGGGGGTGATGCCGAAGGTGGTGGGGGGGTGATGCCGAAGGTGGTGGGGGGTGATGCCGAAGGTGGTGGGGGGGTGATGCCGAAGGTGGTGGGGGGGTGATGCCGAAGGTGGTGGGGGGGTGATGCCGAAGGTGGTGGGGGGGTGATGCCGAAGGTGGTGGGGGGGTGATGCCGAAGGTGGTGGGGGGGTGATGCCGAAGGTGGTGGGGGGGTGATGCCGAAGGTGGTGGGGGGGTGATGCCGAGGGTGGTGAGGGGGATGATGCCGAGGGTGGTGAGGGGGATGATGCCGAGGGTGGTGAGGGGGATGATGCCGAGGGTGGTGAGGGGGATGATGCCGAGGGTGGTGAGGGGGATGATGCCGAGGGTGGTGAGGGGGATGATGCCGAGGGTGGTGAGGGGGATGATGCTGAGGGTGGTGAAGGGGATGATGCTGAGGGTGGTGAGGGGGATGATGCTGAGGGTGGTGAGGGGGATGATGCTGAGGGTGGTGAGGGGGATGATGCCGAGGGTGGTGAGGGGGATGATGCCGAGGGTGGTGAGGGGGTGATGCTGAGAGTGGTGGGGGTGGTGAGGATGAGGGTGATGGGGGGGCTGAGGTTGATGGGGGGGCGAGGCTGAGGGTGGTGTGGGGGGGTGAGGCTGAGGGTGGGGGGTAGCGATGCTGAGGGTGGTGGGGAGGCTGAGGGTGCTGGTGGGGAGGCTGAGGGTGCTGGTGGGGAGGCCGAGGGTGGTGGGGAGGCCGAGGGTGGTGGGGAGGCCGAGGGTGGTGGGGAGGCCGATAGTGGCGAGGCTAAGGGTGGTGAGAGAGAACCTACCTTTACTCCCTGGTGGTCCATTGGGCTCCCTGGTGGTCCGGTGGCCATTGCTTCCGGTCTCCGCAGAGCTGCAGACCATGTAATCTCGCAAGACCATCAGAGCGTTGCCGTGGTAAGCCACGGCAATGCTCTGATTGGCTGGTTTTCGCCAGACACATGGTCTGCAGGTCTTCTCACTGCGGTGCTGCAGACCGCTGTCTTCGGTGGCTGGCCGGGCAGCCAGGAGGGGCCTCGCACCCGGCGGCATACCGGGCAAGCCGCCGGGCCCGCTCCTGGTGTCAGGTCCTCGGTCAGTGACCGAGGAACCGACACGGTCTGCCCACAGGTGGTTTAGGCGGCCGCGAGGTCCCAGCCACCGCGAGGCCTTAGGCGGACACCTAAACCGCCTAATTAGAGAGCTGCCTCTGTTAACCACAGTAAATTTCAGTTGCCACATCTCTGACCATTTTTCTAGATTACTTAAATCATTTGCTATCTGGCTTATCCCTCCTAAAACATCAACTCTGTTGCAAATTTTAGTATCATCAGCAAAAAGACATACCACCTTACCATCAAGACCTTCTGCAATATCACTAATAAAAATATTAAAGAGAATGGGTCCAAGTACAGATCCCTGAGGTACCCCACTGGTAATTAGACCTTGCTTCGAATAATCGAATATACCTCATTGACTACAACCCTCTGTTGCCTGTCACTCAGCCACTGCCTTACCCATTCAACAATATTGGAATCCAAACTCAAAGATTGCAGTTTATTGATAAGTCTTCTATGCATTACTGAAATCTAGGTAAGCAATGTCCACTGCACCACCCTGGTCTATTATTTTAGTTACCCAGTCCAAAAAAATCAAAAAGATTAGTTTGGCATGATCTCCCTGAAGTAAACCCATGTTGTGTCTGATCTTGAAATCCACGTGATTTTAGAGGTTTAACAATCCTATCCTTTAACATGGTTTCCATTTCTTTTCCCACTACTGAAGTAAGGCTTTCTGGCCTATAGTTGCCTGACTCCTCCCTACTACCTTTCTTGTGAATGGGCACAACATTTGCTAATTTCCAGTCTTCTGGAACGACTCCTCTTAATTGGTTAAATAATTTTGTTAGTGGTTTTGATAGTACACCACTAAGATGGCAGAGAAGGAATATATACATTTTAGCCACCCCTGTTTTGTAGGGGGCCTAAAAATGTTTTAATACTGCCATGCACATGCTCTGTATAGCCTTTTCTCTCCCTCTGTGTCTGTAAGGCATGGATAGGTTTGCATGAATAAGCTGTTGGCACAACATTTAAGATCTGATGCCATCTCCTGTATCTGCACAGGCACACAAATGTAGGTATATTAATGCATGCGCTGGAAGAAAAGTGCTGTAAAAATTAATAAATCCATAATGTTGTAGAAAAATGTTGTATATTCAAAAATGACAGCAAAAAAGGATGAAGAAATAAAAAGTTAGCGATTAAATTATGTCATATATTCATATAGTAACTAAAAATTCCAAGTATCCCAGGATTTATTTATTTTTCCCCGAACATTAGCAATTATGGCTCTATTATTTCTAGACACTTTTTTTTTTAATCTAGAGAATTAATTTTTTTTGTGTGTAAAGTAATAAAGTCCCAGAATTTGTAACTTAGTAGATATATTCAAGGTTATCAAAGAGTTACAAAATAAACAGTAGTGCCACAATACCAGTCATACAAAGTAGTACGTGTGTAGGAATGCAGAGGTGTGTCCTACTTCTCAGATGTGAATGTCAGTGGGCGACCTCTGTGGGGCCACATTCAAGGTGTGGAGTAGGATTTACAGCTCAGAACCCTTTATGCTAAATGGAGGGACACGAGAGCCAGGAGCAGCAAACACAACAGAGATAAGCAATTATGATAAACCACGATTATGGTGTTTTTGCAAATATGAGACATTAGCCTTATTGTTTCACTATTTACAAAAAATAGATATGTAGTGATTTTATCAGTAGCAGATTTATATAGATACAAACTTAAAAATAAAGTTATAATTTTCAATGCGCGACATTGAAGTATTGTTCAGTGCATGCTACTCCAAGTTTAATGGACTCCAGAAGAGACAAAATATATATATATATATTTTTTTGTAAACATTTTTTTAAGGTGGCTGCACTCATGTTTCTTCTTAAAAGTCAGTCATTACATAGCTGAAAAGAGACTTGCGTCCATCAAGTTCTGCCTTCCTCACATTTGTTTTTTGCTGTTGATCCAAAGGAGGGCAAAAAACAAACAAACAAAAAAAACATTTGAAGCACTTCCAATTTTGCAACAAACAAGGAAAAAAATCCTTCTTGACCCCTGAATGGCAGTCAGATTTATCCTTGGATTAAGCAGTTTGGACTTTTAACAAGAACCGTGAGTGCAGCCATCTTTATACTATATTTGGATATTTAAAGGTCTACTATAGTGCCAGGAAAACAAAAACTTGTTTTCCTGGCACTATGTAGTCCTTAGGTATCCCCCACCCTCATGACCCCCCTCCCGCTGGGCTGAAGGGGTTAAAACAATTACCTTTCTCCAGCACCGGGCTCCCACGGCGCTGGGGAACTCTCCTCCTCCTGCTGACATCAGCGCAAGAGCGCACACGCTTGGCATCAGCGCAAGAGCGCACACGCTTTCAAACGGCCCAGATGGAAAGCATTACTCAATGCTTTCCTATGGACGTCAGAGTCTTCTCCCTGTGATTTTCACAGTAAGAATCGCGGAAGCGGCCTCTAGTGGCGGTCAGGGAGACTGGCTTAACCCTCAGTGTAAACATAGCAGTTTCTCTGAAACTGCTATGTTTTCAGCTGCAGGGTTAAAACTAGAGGGATCTGGCACCCTTACCACTTCATTGAGCTGAGGTGGTCTGGCTGCCTATAGTCATCCTTTAAGCCCTGGTTATATTGCACCCGGTCATTCACTTGATTTACAGCCTGTGTGCAAGGACTAGTGATGTACCGAACTGTTCGCTGGCGAATAGTTCCTGGCGAACATAGCGTGTTCGCGTTCGCCACAGCGGGCGAACACATGAGCGGTTTGATCCGCCCCCTATTCGTCATCATTGAGCAAACTTTGACCCTGTGCCTCACGGTCAGCAGACACATTCCAGCAAATTAGCAGCAGACCCTCCCTTCCAGACCCTCCCACCTCCCTCCCAGCATCCATTTTAGATTAATTCTGAAGCTGCATTCTTAGTGAGAGGAGGGAAAGTGTAGCTGCTGCTCATTAGATAGGGAAATTGATAGCTAGGCTAGGGTATTCAGTGTCCACTACAGTCCTGAAGGACTCATCTGATCTCTGCTGTAAGAACAGCACCCCAAAAAGCCCTTTTTAGGGCTAGAACATTGTGTAATGTAATTGCAGTTGCCTGCCTGCCAGCTTCTGTGTCAGGCTCACAGTGGATACTGTGCCCACTTGCCCTGTGCCACCACTCATATCTGGTGTCACAATAGCTTAAGCTTGACATTTAAAAACAAAAAACTTTTTTCACTGTTATAGATTGAATAGCAGTTAGTTGTCTTCAAGCGGGTGTCAGGCCTTCAGCGTGTACTCTGCCAACCTCTGCCACTCATATCTGGTCTCACAGTAGCTTGCACACATAGTACCACTAATCCCCCCAAAAAATGACAGGCAGAAGCAGGCCACCCCGCAGGGGCCATCGTGGTGCTGTGATTCCCTTTGGCCCTAGAATAATGCCCAGTTTTCAGAGGCCACGTACCCTGAACTTGAAAAGTTCTGAGGACATAGTTGACTGGCTAACACAGGACACCCACTCTTCTACAGCTTCCGCTCGGAACCTTGACGCACCATCCTCCTCCAGCTTAGCTTCAGGCACCTCTCAAGATACCACTCACCCGTCTGCCGCCACCACCAAAACTAGCACCGCAGCCGCTTTACTTGGTATGTCAGAGGAGTTATTCACACATCCGTTTGAAGAAATGAGTGATGCGCAACCATTATTGCTAGAGGATGTAGATAACAGGGATATGTCTCAGGCAGGCAGCATTACACACATGGATGTACGGTGTGATGATGATGATGTTGTACCCGCTGCTGCTTCCTTTGCCGAGTTGTCAGATACAAGTGAAGCGGTTGATGATGACGATGCGTCCATGGATGTCACGTGGGTGCCCGCTTGGCAAGAAGAACAGGACGAAAGTTCAGATGGGGAGACAGAGAGGAGGAGGAGACGAGTTGGAAGCAGGGGGAGGTCGTCGCAAGGAGCTAGTGGCACAGTCAGACAGCATGCATCGGCACCCGGGGTCAGCCCGACAGGACGCCAATCAACGCATGCTGTGTCTACCACCAGAATGCAGTCATTGCAGAGCTCAGCAGTGTGGATTTTTTTTTGTGTGTCTGCCTCTGACAACAGCGATGCCATTTGCAACCTGTGCCATAAGAAACTGATTCGTGGGAAGTCCAACACCCACCTAGGTACAACTGCTTTGCGTAGGCACATGATCGCACATCACAAACGCCTATGGGATCAACACATGAGTACAAGCAGCACGCAAACTCAAAGCCGCCATCCTCCTCCTGGTCCAGCATCTTCAGCCACGTCAACCACTGCTGTCCTCCTTGCCCCCTCTCAACCATCCAACACGCCGTCTCCCGCCTTGAGCAGTTCCCACTCATCTGCCCACAGTCAGGTGTCTGTCAAGGACATGTTTGAGCGTAAGAAGCCAATGTCAGAAAGTCACCCCCTTGCCCAGCGTCTGACAGCTGGCTTGTCCGAACTACTAGCCCACCAGCTTTTACCATACAATCTGGTTGAGTCTGAGGCGTTCAAAAAATGTTTAGCTATTGGGACACCGCAGTGGAAGGTACCCCGCAAAAGGCAATCCCCAACCTGTACTCGATTGTGCAAAAGGAAGTAATGGCATGTCTGGCACACAGTGTTGGGGCAAGGGTCCATCTGACCACTGATACCTGGTCTGCAAAGCATGGTCAGGGCAGGTATATCACCTACACTGCGCATTGGGTAAACCTGCTGACAGCTGCCAAGCATGGAATGCGTGGCTCTGCAGAGGAGTTGGTGACACCGCCACGACTTGCAGGCAGGCCTGCTGCCACCTCCGCTACTCCTCCTGCTCCATCCTCTTCCATAACCTCCTCGGCTGAGTCCTCTTCTGCTGCTGCGTCTTGCTCCACATCAACGGCACCCCCCAACTCCCCAGGTACTATTCCACATCCCGGATACGGCAGTGTCACGCCGTCTTGGGTTTGACTTGCTTGAAAGCAGAGAGTCACACCGGACAAGCACTCCTGTCCGCCCTGAACGCACTGGTGGAAAAGTGGCTGACTCCGCAGTAACTGGATAGCGGCAAAGTGGTTTGTAACAACGGAACAAATTTGTTGGTGGCATTGAAGTTGGGCAAGTTGACACATGTGCCGTGCATGGCACATGTGTGTAATCTGATCGTACAACGCTTTGTGCATAAGTACACAGGCTTACAGGACGTCCTGAAGAAGGCCAGGAAGGTGTGTGTCCATTTCAGGCGTTCCTACACGGCCATGGCGCACTTTGCAGATATCCAGCGGCGAAACAACATGCCAGTGAGGTGCTTGATTTGCGACAGCCCGACACGTTGGAATTCAACACTCCTAATGTTCGACCGCCTGCTCCAACAAAAAAAAGCCGTTAATGAATATTTGTATGACCGGGGTGCTAGGACAGCCTCTGGGGAGCTGGCAATTTTTTTTGCCACGTTGCTGGACGCTCATGCGCAATGCCTGTAGGCTCATGCGTCCTTTTGAGGAGGTGACAAACCTAGTCAGTCGCACCGAAGGCACCATCAGCGACATCATACCATTTGTTTTCTTCCTGGAGCGTGCCCTGCGAAGAGTGTTGGATCAGGCCGTAGATGAGCGTGAAGAGGAAGAGTTGTGGTCACCATCACCACCAGAAACAGCCTTATCAGCATTGCTTGCTGGACCTGCGGCAATGATGGAAGAGGATTGTGAGGAAGAGGAGTCAGAGGAGGAATGTGGCTTTGAGGAGGAGGAGGAAGACCAACCACAACAGGCATCCCAGGGTGCTCGTTGTCACCTATCTGGTACCCGTGGTGTTGTACGTGGCTGGGGGGGGGAAAGAACATACCTTCATTGACATCACTGAGGAGGACGAACGGGAAATGAGTAGCTCGGCATCCAACCTTGTGCAAATGGGGTCTTTCATGCTGCCGTGCCTGTTGAGGGACCCTCGTATAAAAAGGCTGAAGCAGAACGACCTGTACTGGGTGTCCACGCTACTAGACCCCCGGTATAAGCAGAAAGTGGCGGAAATGTTACCGAATTACAACAAGTCAGAAAGGATGCAGCATTTGCAAAATAAATTAAAAAGTATGCTTTACACAACGTATAAGGGTGATGTCACAGCACAACGGGAATCTAACAGGGGAAGAGGTGGAAGTCATCCTCCTCCTCCAACGACCACGCCGGCAAGGACAGGACGCTTTAAAGACGTGTTGTTGATGGAGGACATGCGGAGCTTTTTAAGTCCTACGCATCGCCACAGCCCTTCGGGATCCACCCTCAGAGAGCGACTCGACCGACAGGTAGCAGACTACCTCGCCTTAACTGCAGATATCGACACTCTGAGGAGCGATGAACCCCTTGACTACTGGGTGTGCAGGCTTGACCTGTGACCTGAGCTATCCCAATTTGCGATATAACTTCTGGCCTGCCCCGCTTCAAGTGTCCTGTCAGAAAGGACCTTCAGTGCAGCAGGAGGTATTGTCACTGAGAAGAGAAGTCGCCTAGGTCAAAAAAGTCTAGATTACCTCACCTTTATTAAGATGAATGAGCGATGGATCCCGAAGGGACTGACACTGGGCGATACATTCGACTAAAAAAGGCCTGACGAGATGAGCTGCCTTGGGCTAAAAATGGTCCACACGCTGCTGCATTTTAGCTCAGAATGACGGTTGACTTGCGTGACTTATCCGCCACCAACTAGGGTTCAAGCCGCAATGTTTTAGGGCACTTTCTGCCTGGGAAACAAAGATCAATTTTTATTGCTGCAACAATACCTAATTTTTCAGGCATGTGTACATGCCTAATTTTTCGGCCCTCTGGTGCTGCACTGTGGCTTCAAAAACCAAACCAAAAAAAAGGCACATAGTGACCCTATGTAGGGGGAACAGTCTCTATTCTGCTCTGTGTCAGTGTGTATCAGGGATCCTTAGGATAGGTGTCAATCCATATCTGCCAAGTGACCCTATGTAGGGGGAACAGTCTCTATTCTGCTCTGTGTCAGTGTGTATCAGGGATCCTTAGGATAGGTGTCAATCCATATCTGCCAAGTGACCCTATGTAGGAGGAACAGTCCCTATTCTGCTCTGTGTCAGTGTGTATCAGGGATCCTTAGGATAGGTGCCAATCCATATCTGCCAAGTGATCCTATGTAGGAGGAACAGTCCCTATTCTGCTCTGTGTCAGTGTGTATCAGGGATCCTTAGTATAGGTGTCAATCCATATTTGCCAAGTGACCCTATGTAGGGGGAACAGTCTCTATTCTGCTCTGTTTCAGTGTGTATCATGGTCCCTGAGGACATGTGTCAATCCATATTTGCCAAGTGACCCTATGTAGGAGGAACAGTCCCTATTCTGCTCTGTGTCAGTGTGTATCACGGTCTCTGAGGACAGGTGTCAATCCATGTCAAGGTGTCAATATGTCATATGTCAGGTGTCAATCCATATCCATTGTGATTTAGGAATGTTAGGTGATTTCTGCCCTTTATGGATTAAAACCAGACTCTGCATCAACTGTGTAATTTTCCATGGGAGTTTTGCCATGGATCCCCCTCCGGCATGCCACAGTCCAGGTGTTAGTCCCGTTGAAACAACTTTTCCATCACTTTTGTGGCCATAAAGAGTCCCTGTGGGTTTTAAAATTCGCCTGCCCATTGAAGTTTGCGAACATTTGCGGAAGTTCCCGTTTGCCGTCCGAAAATTTCGTGTTCGCGACATCACTAGCAAGGACTTATAGACTTTTTTTATACACACATACATACATATATATATATATATATATATATATATATATATATATATATATACACACACACACACACACACACAAACACACTTTAACAGTGCTCTCACTACTGCAAGGGATTCTAGGTAGGCATATGCAAATGAGATCAACAAAGAACATTTTTGCGGCAAGTCGTTTGACAAAGCCCCGAGAGGGGCAAAACGCGTCACGATCGGGAATCAGGAAGTGATTTTACAATACAAACCAGCAGGAACAGCAGTTGATAGAGATCGTAAGGACAGTTTTATATGCTGAAATTGGACTTTGTTTCGGTTTCCAAGGGCTGGTGAGCTGACCAAGGATTGTATTTTTTACTATGTTTCTATAATACAGAATATACTTACCTAATATCCTGGCCACAAGTGTATCCTACGGATCCCACGTACTCTAGGGGCTGATCCACCCTGAACGCTATAGCCACGGGTGGTGCATTTACCTCTCTTATCTTATGAGTGAGATACTTTAAGAGCTAAATTCTTTCACAATCCATATTTTATATTGTGCTGCACTAGGAGTTCTCTCTCTTTGTCTCCTTTGCAGACACCAGAATTGCTATTTATGCAAGTATATACACATATTACTTTGTTGGTCACATATACCACTTTTTGCATTAATAAGTAATATATCGAATTGAGGTTTTATCTTTTAAAGACACCCAAAGTGAGTTTTTTTTCCATTATTGTGCACCAACACTTCTTTTGTATTATTGTATCCAAGTTTCATTACCAGGATTTGTTTGTTGGTTGCTACATTTAATAGCTCTACTGTATTCTGCGCCACCCTATTTATATATTTTTATACCTTTCTGCTAAGCCATATTGGTTTTACATTTATTTTATATTTGTTACCCAATGTTATATATTGCAATGTGTACATTTCTAATATTTGTTTGAGGATATTCAATTTACCCTTCAAATTTCTCAAAAAGAGTTTATGCCAGTGAATGAGATAAGGCTGCCCTTATCTTACTGGATTTTCCTTTTTAAAATTGCATGTTTCAGTATATCCCAAGTGCATTATTTCAAAATACATCATATTGGGATCACCATTTCCTAAGTCCTCCCTGACCTCAATGTTTGTCGAAAGACCAACATTGTTCTAACAAGATTCAGACAAGCGTTCATTCTAACGGTTCTTTTACAATTTGTGACATGGTGTCATTTAACACCTTCAAAATCCTGATTCCCCTTTCTGAACCACTAGACCCTCTATACCAATGTCTGAGGAATTAAAGTCTTCAATAATGAACGTGTTACCCAGATGTGCACCATTGCCAATTTGCTCTAATAGAGGTTATTTTTTATCAATTTTAACATTAGATGGTTTATAACCTATTCCAATCAATAACAGGCTTCACTTATTTTCTCCAAGCAGATACCTAACCATAAGGCTTCCACAATTTCACCGTTACATACCACTTTCTTAATATTTGGCTTGAACTCATGGTTGGCATACAAACATATCATGGTACTTTGAGTCTGTATGTGTAGTTTCATACAGATACATAGAAATTGGGTCTCCCTGCTGGATGGTGTAACGGAGCTTCCTGTACCCCGGTTGGGTACCTCCGCCAAGGAATCCAAGCACTCCACCAGACACCATCAGCACCGCAGTCCCCACGTCCCGCGTTGCAGCTTGGCTGGGAATTCGCTGTGTCCTACCCACCCTGGGCTTACAACAAGGCTCCAGGTTCCAGTGGGTAAACCTCTTCCTCCAGAGAGTCAAGCAGGAAAAGCTCTTAAAAGAGCTTAGTGATTATAATTCCTGGGGAGTATAGTGATATAGCAATCCCCAGGGTAGATGCAGCTTTTCCCCCCCACACAAGACGAGGCTCTGTGGAGGGTAAAACAGGAACTCTTTAATGCAAAGCAAGCACTTACAATTTATACACACATTTAAACCCCCAACAGCCTCATTTACATACAATAGGTTACATAGAGTAGCAAAAATAAGCCTTTATTGCTCATAGCTGCACTGCCTGCAGACTCACAAGAGTCATAATCTGTCCTGAAACGAGCAGGAACGCGAAGACACCCAGCTTGTGCCGTCATACTGGGAATCCCCTTTGGATCGGTGGGGGATATCCCGGTCCCCCCTGTGGAAACTCACCTCTCCACACCAGCAGAATCTCCAGCCGACTATGCCTCCACAAGGAATGGCCAAGATGGCCACCACGCTTCAACACCCACAGCAGGGTTCAATCCAGGCTTGGGAAGAGCACTTTGAAGTATGTTTTGACAGGATCTGCCAAGAGTTCTGGGAACACATTGCTCACCGAACCCACAACAATGACTCATGTGGCGTCAGTGATACCGATAGCGTTACTGGATCACAGACCCCACTCACGGCTGGAAGCCCACAAGGAGGTCCTACCCACCAGGCGCCACGATACTCGACCGGAACTCTGTGTACTAGAGCTTCCTTGGGCCAGAAATGTCGAACAAGCAGCGAGGGCTCCCATGCAGGCCCAGATCATGGGAGTGGAAATCCTCGGAGCAATGGCACCACTACAGCATGCAAACCTGTAGTCTGGATCTACGCAGGGGCAAGCAAATACACCATACCTGGCACAGATGGGGACTGGCTGGCGCGGCCTACCTGTGGTGTTGGCTGTGTTAAACAACATCCCTGCAGTCGGAAGGATGCTAGATACCGCAGGAGGTTACACCCATGATGCAGACAGAGAGCCTTACACCGCGCCTGGCACTGGAGGTAGACGTGCGTAAACCACGGTTCTGTAAGGAAAATCGCGGAGAATTGCACTGGCCTAAAACCTCCTGCAGAGGACTGGAAAATGTTTTTATATGCCCTTGGGCTGACCCACTGCACAACAGTATTCCGCAGAAGCTGCACCTCCACCTCAGGCTGATATCTCAGGCTCCCAGGGTGAGCATCGTCTGACTGACGCAAACTGTATTACTCATTATTTCTTCAAAGCACTGCCAGACAGCATTACCTGTGGTTAATGCCTCCCAGTTGTATGCCTACAGTTGTAAGTCCTACAGTAAAGGAAAAGATGCCAATCATTGATTATGGGGATGTAGTATATGCACCGCAAACCCACGTTAATAAGCTTAATACATTGTATAACTTGTTCTGCTGATTTGTGCTACAATGTAATTACAGGACCCAACATTGTGACATGCAAAGAATCCAGATGCACCCTTCATCTTTCCAGCCTTGTGTTTAAGAGCTTTTCTGGGAAGCTCCCACCCTACCTGAGCAGAATGCTCTTCCCGGCTGTTCCCACCTCCTATAACCTCCAATACAGTACCAGCACTTTAGTCTACCTCAATACAAAAAGAAAGCAGCCCGATCCTCCTTTTCCTACAGAGCACCACAATTATGGAACGACCTCCCGCACACTTTCAAATCTTCCTCAAGCCTAGAGTCCTTTAAGAGATCTCTCTCTACATACTTCAAAACAGAATGCACCTGTCATGGTTGATTATATATGTCCTACCTGTTCTATGTTAAATGTTCTATGTATTGTGTATTAATGTTTTTGTATTGTATTGTACCCTAATTGTAACAATGCAATGTTTTGTGGACCCATGACATACTTGAAAACGACAGAAATCTCAATGTAGCTTTCCTGGTAAAATATTTTATAAATAAATCATTCTGTAAATACTGCAAAGTATTGAGTAGTTGGATATTTAACTGGCTCCTCACAACATAAACTGTTATATACCTATAAGTGTCCCTATTTATTAGGGGCAGTCCTTATTTGAGCTCAAATTGCTCAGTGCATATCAGAGCAACACATCAATAACACTCACGTCATGGTAATGTGTCTAAAGTTCAATGGAAATAAGTCTCTAAACAACACACTGTTCTTATTTTTACATTTTAGTTGCACAATGTTTATTAGTAAGTCAGCTATATCTCTCATAACAGTCCTGCCTCTAGCCACATCCCCACTCACACCCCTAAAATTAGTGTTTCTCCTTGTCCATTTGAAATGTAGGTTACATATTGTAAAATTTCTTGTGTGTTTTAACAGATATATTTCTCTTCCACATATTTTTTATCAACTCTGTCCATGTGAAGCTTTGCAACTAACAATGAAAAATACAGATTGGGGAACAGTGCACACACACAAAAAAAATACAGTTTTTAATTTTACAAAGACTACTTAAAATCCCCTACTTTCGCAAAGAAATAAGGGTTTCACCATATGGTGATATTGTTTTAAGCCCACATGTAGTAGTATCCCAATACCAGTGGGTCCTACACTAATTTTAACAAGGGAGACAAACATGCTAACTATCATACTTATTACATAAATAGTGTAAATAGCAATGCTAAGCTCATTTGAGCAGTTCCCTCTGCACCTTCTGTTTTTGTACATCCACCTTGTCTTGTTTCATATATTTTTTGATAGTCCACCTATTGTACAGCACTGCAGAATTTGCTTAATAAATAGCTATCAATAGCAATCACCAATTGAGTAACATGTAGATTCTCTAGTAGGGTGCCATTTCATTTGTATATGCTACTGCTGCCATCTACTGGAAGGTGAAGCTAGATACAGGAGAAAAACAGGTCAAATTATTTTTCAAAATATCTTTGTTCTTTTGATCTTTTGTTTCTTTTAATGTTAACCTTTGTTAAAATAGTTGACCTCAATTTTTTTTTTTTCCCCAATTTAAAACAAAAATACTATATAAATTGAATGCCATTTATGCAAAATGTTATACCTAGGCAGAAAATTCAGTAAGCTAAAGAGGATGCATCACTTCTCTGGAAAATTGACTATGTGATTTAGTAAGTGACATAATCCAGTGCAGTCCTGGCACAGCTAGGACAAATTCTGCACTGAATAAATATAGTTGCATGCTCAATTACATGATGAGAGCTTATGACTGTGACCGACTTGGAACCAAGATGGAGTTCCATGATAGAGAGAGTAACAGCGTTGAGATTTCTACATTTATTTTTCAGACATCAAAACACATTTTTTAAAATTGAAAATGAGAAGTCCAAATATAGTTTCACTGGCAAAACATTTTGAACAGCCCCTGTAATATAAGGTAACACCCTCCCCCCTATTAAGGATGGGACTGAGAATGTAAGCACAGCTAGACAGACTGTGGTGTAGTGTACTCTAATGAAGAGGGCAGAGAGGGTAATCAAAATCTTATTTAAAAAAAAAAAAAAACCCAAAAAACAAAATAAAAATACTGAATGTTATTGGGATATTGGATAACACTGGATAAATGAATGAAAAGATCCAACAGGCTCTGGGGGCTACAGACTGATTTTTTTTTGTGTGTCAATCTTTATTGGTAGTTTTAGTTTCACATATCGTAATGTCACATGCATTACCAAGATAAAGCGCGGTAAGAGTTTTCAAAAATGCGTGGGTACATGGGGAACATATAACAATGTCAAGGCTTTAAACTTAGGGGGTTGCTTCAATAATTAGGTCGTTCAACAAGAAGGTGAGCGTGTTTTTAAGGAAATCAGAGGATACCCAGTCTAATTGTTGTTTGGTTCTGTTTGCACCTTAATGTCGTTTAACCCAGGTCAAGCGTGGAACAGTTGAGAACTGAGCCAAAATTGTGCCTAGAACGGGCGTTGGTGAAGCAAGCTTTTAGTATCCACGTCCCTGTCTTGCCAGTCTGTGTCTCTTTGCAAGCTAATTTCGTGCAGGGTCGTTCGTTTTGTCCCTCTCAGGCATAGGTCTCGCTACATACCCCGTCGGTGTGGGGTCTGTCGGGTATTGTTCAGACCAATCGGTCCTCGAGACCTTACCGGTCCGTGTGCCAGGGTAATGTTTCTGTCCATTGAGTGTCTGGAACGAGGAACTCGTTCCCTGGTCCCAGTTTGGGTGGGTGGGATCGCTAGGGCAGGGGTTTGATCTTTTTAATCAATATTGAACTAAAATAATTTTAGAAGCATATTGAATTTTTGGACTCTCAGAATGCTGGCTCTATGCTTCAAGCCCCTCCTGCCTGGGCTAATCCACTCTAGCACTATAAAAATTCTTAATATCATCCATGAGGCTACGGTAACCAAGGTTTTTTATTATAAATTTTAAAAAATAACACATTTCATAGAGTGGACTGCTCCTACTTATACAATGCCTTAGGAGTGTTGGGGGGAAATTTCAGTAGTGGGTAGAGACCATTTTCATGACTCTCAGCAAATTTTGGTGTTGATGTCCGGCATCAACACCCTCTTTTACAATTGGTAAAGGCACTACACAGGGGTGTCCCCATTCCCTCTTGCTTTTTGTGCTAGTAATGGAACCCCTTCTCTAGGTTATATGGAATAATACGGGTATAGCTTGATTTAAACACCCGAGAATGGCAGCATATGCAAACTACATTTTATTCTTAATCACAGACCCAATACATTTTTTACCACATGTCGTTGCAGAGCTAGAAATGTTTAATATTTTATCCAAACTTCAAAGTGCGCCTTGGCAAAATATTTTGGGCCTGGAAGTTACCCAATCCTTGTAAAAGTATTTTGGCTTCTGCTGGATGTGCTCCACAATTAAATATCCAGGTATCTATGTCACTCAGACACAGGGCTGCCATCAGAAATTTTAGGGCCCCTGACACAGCTCAAGATCTGGGCCCCCGGGGCCAGCCCCGAGTCCGCCCACAAGGATGAAGTGTGTGTGTGTGTGTGTGTATAGTGGATGCGGTATGTATAGTGGATGTAGAATGTGTATAGTGGAGGCGGTATGTGTGTCATGGATGCAGTGTGTATAGTGGATGCAGTATGTGTGTCATGGATGCAGTGTGTATAGTGGATGCAGATTGTACGTTTTGTGTAATGTATGTAATGTTTGTATGCATGCATTAGATGCAGAGTGTGTGTGTAGTGAATGTAGGTGTGTGTATAGTGCATGCAGAGTGTGTGTTTTTGTAGTGGATGTAGTGTGTTTGTAGTGAATGTAGTGTGTTTGTAGTGAATGTAGTGTGTTTGTAGTGAATGTAGTGTGTTTGTAGTGAATGTAGTGTGTTTGTAGTGAGTGAAACGTGTGTATAGTGAATGTAGTGTGTGTGTGTGTGTGTGTGTAGTGCAAAGTGTGTTTAGTGAATGTAGTGTGTGTGTGTAGTACAAAGTGTGTTTAGTGAATGTAGTGCGTGTGTAGTGCAGAGTGTGTTTAGTGAATGTAGTGTTTGTAGTGAGTGCAGAGAGTGTATAGTGAATGTAGTGCAGAGTGTGTTTAGTGAATGTAGTGTGTGTGTGTGTAGTGCAAAATGTGTATAGTGAATGTAGTGTGTGTGTGTAGAGCACAATGTGTATAGTGAATGTAGTGTGTGTAGTGAGTGTAGTGCGAAAATCGCTCTCTATATATATATGTGCTTCTCTATGACAAGCGTTCAGCGTCGACATGCAGAGCATGGAGATGTTGAATGTCAGTGCTGCACATTTTGCAACACTGACACAGGAAGCGCCTAGGTGTTCCTAGGCAGCAATGTAAACACTGCATTTTCTCTGAAAAGGCAGTCTTTGCAGCAAAAACCCTGCAGTGGTAGACTATACTCACCAGAACAACTACATTAAGCTGTATAATATAAATTAAGCTGTAGTTGTTCTGGTAACTATATAGTGTCCCTTTATGTTTGTGTGTGCAAAGGGGAAGGGACTGCAGAGGGTGCCGAAAGGAAGGGGCTGTAAAGGGTGTGAGTGGAAGGGGCTGCAGAGGGTACAGGGGGGAATAGAGGCTGTAGTGGGTGCAGAGGAGGGACAGGATGTAGTGGGTGCAAAGGGTAATAGGAGCTGCAGTGGGAGCAGTTGGGTAGGGGATTCAGTGGGAGCAGGGAGGTAGGGGCTGCAGTGGGAGCAGGGGTAGGTGCTACAGATGGAGCAGGGAGGTAGGGGCTGAATTAGGTAGGGGTTGCAGAGGGAGCAGGGAGGTAGAAGCTGTAGGGGGTATGGGCTAGGGGCTGCAGAGGGAGCAGGGGCTAGGGGCTGCAGAGGGAGCAGGGGGTAGGGTCTGCAGAGGGAGCAGGGGCTGCAGAGGGGGTAGGGGCTGCAGAGGGGGTAGGGGCTGCAGAGGGGGTAGGGGCTGCAGAGGGGGTAGGGGCTGCAGAGGGGGTAGGGGCTGCAGAGGGGGTAGGGGCTGCAGAGGGGGCAGGGGCTGCAGAGGGGGCAGGGGCTGCAGAGGGAGCAGGGGCTGCAGAGGGAGCAGGGGCTGCAGAGGGAGCAGGGGCTGCAGAGGGAGCAGGGGCTGTAGGGGGTATGGGCTGCAGAGGGAGCAGGGGGTAGGGGCTGCAGAGGGAGCAGGGGCTGCAGAGGGAGCAGGGGCTGTAGGGGGTATGGCCTGCAGAGGGAGCAGGGGGTAGGGGCTGCAGAGGGAGCAGGGGCTGCAGAGGGAGCAGAGAGGTAGGGGCTGTAGGGGTTATGGGCTGCAGTGGTCGCAAGGGTTAGGAGCTGCAGAGGGAGGTGGGAGGTAGGGGCTGTAGGGGGTATGGGCTGCAGTGGGTAGGAGCTGCAAGGGGTATGGACTGCAGTGGGATCAGGGGCGTAGGGGATGCAGTGGGAGCAGGGGGTGGGGATGCAGTGGGAGCAGGGGGGTGGGGGCTGCAGTGGGAGCAGTGGGGGTAGTGGATGCAGTGGGAGCAGGGGGCTAGGGGATGCAGTGGGAGCAGGGAGGTAGAAGCTGTAGGGGGTATGGGCTAGGGGCTGCAGAGGGAGCAGGGGCTAGGGGCTGCAGAGGGAGCAGGGGGTAGGGTCTGCAGAGGGAGCAGGGGCTGCAGAGGGGGTAGGGGCTGCAGAGGGGGTAGGGGCTGCAGAGGGGGTAGGGGCTGCAGAGGGGGTAGGGGCTGCAGAGGGGGTAGGGGCTGCAGAGGGAGCAGGGGCTGCAGAGGGAGCAGGGGCTGCAGAGGGAGCAGGGGCTGCAGAGGGAGCAGGGGCTGCAGAGGGAGCAGGGGCTGCAGAGGGAGCAGGGGCTGCAGAGGGAGCAGGGGCTGTAGGGGGTATGGGCTGCAGAGGGAGCAGGGGGTAGGGGCTATGGCCTGCAGAGGGAGCAGGGGGTAGGGGCTGCAGAGGGAGCAGGGGCTGCAGAGGGAGCAGAGAGGTAGGGGCTGTAGGGGTTATGGGCTGCAGTGGTCGCAAGGGTTAGGAGCTGCAGAGGGAGGTGGGAGGTAGGGGCTGTAGGGGGTATGGGCTGCAGTGGGTAGGAGCTGCAAGGGGTATGGACTGCAGTGGGATCAGGGGCGTAGGGGATGCAGTGGGAGCAGGGGGTGGGGATGCAGTGGGAGCAGGGGGGTGGGGGCTGCAGTGGGAGCAGTGGGGGTAGTGGATGCAGTGGGAGCAGGGGGCTAGGGGATGCAGTGGGAGCAGGGGGTAGGAGATGCAGTGGGAGCAGGGGGGTAGGGGGGTAGGGGGATGCAGTGGGAGCAGGGGGGTAGGGGGATGCAGTGGGAGCAGGGGGGTAGGGGGATGCAGTGGGAGCAGGGGGTAGGGGGATGCAGTGGGAGCAGGGGGTAGGGGGATGCAGTGGGAGCAGGGGGTAGGGGATGCAGTGGGAGCAGGGGGTAGGGGATGCAGTTGGAGCAGGGGGTAGGGGATGCAGTTGGAGCAGGGGGGTAGGGGATGCAGTGGGAGCAGGGGGGTAGGGGATGCAGTGGGAGCAGGGGGTAGGGGATGCAGTGGGAGCAGGGGGGTAGGGGATGCAGTGGGAGCAAGGGGGGTAGGGGATGCAGTGGGATCAAGGGGGGTAGGGGATGCAGTGGGAGCAAGGGGGGTAGGGGATGCAGTGGGAGCAAGGGGGGTAGGGGATGCAGTGGGAGCAAGGGGGGTAGGGGATGCAGTGGGAGCAGGGGGGGGTAGGGGATGCAGTGGGAGCAGGGGGGGTAGGGGATGCAGTGGGAGCAAGGGGGGGTAGGTGATGCAGTGGGAGCAAGGGGGGTAGGGGGTGCAGTGGGGGTAGGGGGTGCAGTGGGAGCAAGGGGGGGTAGGTGATGCAGTGGGAGCAAGGGGGGTAGGGGGTGCAGTGGGGGGTAGGGGATGCAGTGGGAGCAAGGGGGGGTAGTGGCTCCCAAAACCCTCCCAAACCTTACCTTTCTGGTGGTCCTCTTGTAAGTCTGCTCAGGGCAGCTCCGCACAGCTCACTGTGACTGGTGATGTCACTTCCTGCAAAACAAGCCTCACGGAGCTGCCCTGAGCAGTGTTACAGGCAGCTCAGTGAGGCGGTGTTTGGAGACAGGCACACTGTGGGGCAGCCTAGTGGGGTCTTTGGAAGGCCCCTTAGCTGCCCCTCAGTATGCCCTGCACGGAGGGAGAACATTTTTAGCAGCAGGGGCCCGCGGACGGCTGTGCGGGCCCCTTGCTGAGTGCAGGCTGGCTGGGGAGATTGTTTAACTCCCCAGCTCAGCCATTATTTACTGTAGCAGTATGTGGGGCTCGGGGCCCCCCAGGACCGCCGGGCCCATGACAACTGTTATGGTTGTCATGCCCTGATGGCGGCCCTGCTCAGACAATGTATGGGAGTTAAATAATGCAAACTATCTTCCCCTTCTAGAAGTGAAGGGTCTGCAGAATTTAGAGATGGAATATCTGACAATTCTACCTATATGTCTGCATTAATATATTTAAAAATTATGGACTTGCCTAGTATTCTATACCTCTTTGAGACTCTCCCCATTTATCTCCCGCAATAATTCTTCTCTAAAGTGAAGAAGGCCTTCTCTTCCCTTATTTGGAGTCTCACCCTCTAATTGCTTTCCATATTCTAACCAGGGACAGAGCTAGGCAGGGCATGAACATGACCCACATTTACCCTTTTTACATCGTTGCTGAGGGAGTGGAAGTGACTTTGCCAAGAAAAATCTTGACATGAACTTGAGCAGAGCTTCCCCAGGAACACCCTCCAACCTCTTCCATGGCAGACTTGTCCTGTAAGCACACCCTATAATATGGACAGTACTTTGGTTGTGCAGGAAATTTAGGCTTATCCCGCACCCTTCTCTGGAGATCTCCCCTTTCTTCCCAATAAATAACACAAGAGTTCCTGGCAGGGATGCACTGCTCTCACAAGCCTCATCGCACCCTTCACTCCATCCTCATTGACAAACATATTCCTAAGACCTCGGACCTGATCGGATTCAGGAAACCAACCTTGCTGGACTTACTCGGCTTCTCTCAACTCACCCACTTTCTCATGATGACATTGCTGACCTACTGAGAAATTAGAAAGTTGACCCAATTTGAGGAAATCTGTTTTGTTCCAAAGGTGAACAAACATCCCATCTCAAAAATGCTTTGAGTCAAAAGGTCTCACCAGATGAGGTTTCCTTATCAGAGTTCCTGGGCGTCAAAATACAAAAACTCACCCCCAAGTGATTGGACAAACATCTTTCAAAGTAAGTAAGCCTTAACAAGCATGAGACTTTTTACAAGAGGGTTTGTTAGGTGGTTCAAAACTCTTGCTACGTTACACTTATTTATTTTCCCAGAGGGTTCATTGGAACATATTTGGTGGTTTTGCCTGGAGATACAGCCCTTTTGGAGGAAGGTGATTGCTGTCATTCAGACCGCTCAAGCCATGTTGTCCACCTCGCAAATCCTTCTGGGTGGTCTAACTCATTCAAAGACTACACACACACCCTAAATTGAACAATCAGATTTGTTAACTATTTTAACTTTCACCGGTTCCTTTAGTTTTTAGTGCTTTTTTTTTTTTTTTTTTTTTTAAATGTTCACACTGCAGTACTTTGAACAGACATCTGTCTGTACACCTGTTAATAGTTGTTAACCCTGTGACATTACTTGCATCTTACTAATCGTGATGTACAGCCCTTTTAGCTGAATTAAAGCTTACAAAACACACACTTTTTAATAGATGAGTTTTTTGACAAACTGGATTTAAAAAATAAAAAAAATAAAGCAAATGAGCAGTGTGTGCAAAACACAGCGGACACATTCTTACTTTGGAAGTTTAGATGCGTTAATCCCAGACAGCAAATCTGAAAAATAGAAAAGAAAATGTTTAAGTTTAACAAAAATAAAAAAATAATAAAAAAACACAACTCTAAGCAGCATTTTCCTAGGTGGTTTTATATGTCAATGCCAACTTCTAGATAGATGTGCACATTTATTTTTTTTTTTATTTATTTTGCTTTTGTTGTAAAGTCAATAAAACACATTGGAAACAGAAAATCTGACTTGATAAAAAAAATCTCAAAGAGTGAAAGTGTGACCAAAAAACCAAAAACAAAAAAAAACATTAAATCCATCCTAGACTTTTTAAAGACTTTCATGGTAATTTTTTTTTTTTTTTTTATTATATTTTAAGACATTTTGTGTTACTCCAATAAATACACCAGGCATATATACAGCTTCCACTTTATATAGATATCTCTCCCCATATCTATCGTGCGCTCTCTCTCATAAATATATATATATATATATATATATATATAAATGAGAGAGAGAGAGAGAGAGAGAGAGAGAGAGAGAGAGAGAGAGAGAGAGAGAGAGAGAGAGAGAGAGAGAGAGAGAGAGAGATCTATACACACACTGTGAAGTGCAGGGAGACCTGATCCTCTTCTCCCTGTGTAAAAAAATAAATAAAAAATTATGTTAATTCCCAGCCCCCCTTTCCCCTGCTTTAATAAAATTAACCCCTTCCCTGCAAATTGATCACTGACTACAGTGATCAATTGGCAGGGTATACATTTTAATGTCATCAGATTTTTGTAACCCCTGAGGGTTCATTTTTTATTTTAACCATCAGGGGTTAAATTTATTTTATTAATTATTTCAAATATTTAAAAATTATATAATTTAGCTAGCTGGGATGGGTGGAAGTTAGTGGGGAATTGGGGAATTTGTTGTTAGTCTAACTAGAGGTCAGCGTTAAAAAAAAAGTTTTAAAATAAGCTTTAAAAAGGTTAAAAAGTTTTAAAAAATGTTTTTGTAACGTTTAAGTAAAATAAAAAAAATTATAAAAAAATTATAAAAAAATATATATATTTTTTTAAATTATAAAAAAAATATATATATACCACCCCCTTTACCCAGTCTAAATACAAATTAACCCCTTTCCTGCCAGTTGATCACTGCCTACAGTGATCAAAATACAGATCACAGTATTATACTGTAATCTAATTTCTTTTAATCCTTGAGGATTAACTTTTATTTATTTTTTAACCCACAGGGGTTCAATTTATTTAATTAATTTAAATATTTTATAATTATATATTTTGCTAGCTGGAGTGGGTGGGAGTTATGGGAAAGGGGGGAATTTACTGTTAGTGCTGCTTACTGTACTGCTGGTTAGGTGGTTAACGGTAATAAAAAAACTTTTCCTGTTCGTCTGCTAGCAGCTATTCGTGAGGTTCCAGTTCGGGAGTTTGGAGTGCTATTTGTATGCAGTTCGCGAGTTTGGAGCGTTCCCTTGTATTCAGTTCGGGAGTTTGGTGTTCTGCAGTAGCTGTGCCTGTATCTCTGGAAGGGGAAGATCTTCTAAACGGCGGTTTAACCCCTTTATGCCCGGGGTGCTGTTACAGTACATATGAAATGTACAAAATGCCCAGCAAAAATGTAATCTGTATGTAAAAAATGCCCCAAATTATTTTTTACCACATACTTTGGCATATATTGGTGAAAAAACGGGGGCATGTTAAGGCACAATATGCACCACATGATATACCCTGGAGTGTCTACTTTTACAAATGGTAGGCCTTTGTGGGGTTTTTTTGAACAGTCAAACTGCTATAATACCCCAAATTGAAGCATAGGCCCATTAAATCCGCCTCTCAAAATTCTACTGTAAATGTTGAAACAGACAGGTCTCCTATATGGCACTGTAGCTTCACGAAAAAGTGCTAGAGACATACAATGGGGGTATCGGTGTACTCAGCAGAAGTAACTGAACACAAAATAAAACTTTGTACACGAATAGCACACACCAACTTTACAAAATACACATGAGAAGTTCTTTGTTAAAAGTTTGTGTGCCAAAAACAACATTTTACTCCAATATTTAGCAGAGATTGGCAGTAAAATGGCTACATAGAAAGTGTCAAAACAACCTTAGGACAATAGCCTGTGATGTCTACTTTATATAAATATATACTTTTGTATGGCAATTTTGTTTTCTTTTATGGCTATTAAGCTTACAAGACAAAACATACCAAATTCTAAAATCGCTCCATATTAAAAGTATGTTTTACTCCTTGTGCTTTGTGACCTGTAACTACCAAAAGAAAATTTAAAATCCCAGACACATTATATATTCTGTAAATCAGAACAACTAAATGAATTTATTTTTAATTACTTTCTTTAACCTTCACTAATTATGCACACATTATTATTGCAAAAAAAAATCTAGTCGTAAACAGGGCTATACATAGGACACGAGTTCACAAATTTAGGCTGGAAGAAAGGAGATTTAATTTAAGGCAAAGAAAAGGTTTTTTAAGAGTAATAAGAGTAATAAGGATATGGAATTCTCTGCCTGAAGGTGGTTTTATCAGAGTCCATACAGATGTTTAAACTGCAATTGGATAAATACTTGCAAAAACATAACATACAGGGATATCATTTCTAATTAGTGGGGTAATAGCTGCTTGATCCAAGGAGACATCTCACTGCTATTTTGGGGTCAAAAAGGAATTTTTTCCTAGTTTGTTGCAAAATTGGAAGCGCTAAAGACTAGGTTTTTGGCCTTCTTTTGGATCAACAGCAAAACCATATGTGAGGAAGGCTGAACTTGATGGACGCAAGTCTCTTTTCAGCTATGTAACTATATGGCACACAGGAACAGAGGGGTTGAGGGCCCTGCTAAATGAGCTTACATGCTAGAGGGAGTGGGGTAAAGTGACACAAAAGGTAAGGATAGTATTAGACTAATGACAGTTGCAAGAGAGGAATCAGTCTGGAGTTATTAACAGTTTAATTGATACCATCACTGACAAGCACACCCCCTTTCAAAGTGAGCATGTTAGTTCAATGAGCAGAGCCCCGCTGAGAGCTCTAGCATGAGAAAAAAGGCCCTGTATTTCTTCAGCACATCGCAAGCAAATGTAAAGACACTTGCACTGTGTTTGCTTTTAACTTGTTTCTGGTGTCACCATAAGTGATTTATATTTATATATATACACACACACACACACACACACACACACACACACGATTCAGAGTGTATATGGGGTAAGGGATCAAGCTTGTATCTGGAGCGTAATGTGTGTAGTGATGCAGTGTAAGGGGCGCAGTGTGTTGGGTGTGCTGTGTGTGTGTAAGAAGGGGTGCAGTGTGTTTAAGAAGGGGTGCAGTGTGTGTGAGTGTGTTCTTATCTACCATCATATTTTATGCATCTAATTTTCTTTGTTAACTCACTGAGGGTTATTTTATATATTATACGTGTGTGTAAATGTTTATTTAAATGTTTTTTTATTTAAAAAAAATGAAAAAGCATATCCTCCCCTCCCTTCTTACCTTTATCTTTCATCTCCTCACTGGCCCATGAAGGCACACCGCAGGGCTGGTTTACGGATGGCGCCTGCTCTGCATGGGCCGACAGGGGAGATCTGTGATCTGTGATCTCCCCTGTCGGCCTCGGCCCATGTCCATCGCGGCCCACTGGCATTTGCCCGGTATGCCTCATGGCCAGTCCGGACCTGCATACAACTAGAATGCAGCATTAGTGAAATGGTAAATTAAATGAACACTATAGGGTCAGGAACACAAACATGTATTCTTGACCTTATAGTGCTAAACGCACCATTTAGGTGGCTAGTCCCCCACTTAGCCCCCTTAAAAGCAATTCAAACTCTCCTTATTTCCAGCGCCACGTGGGTCACGCCCCCCTTTGTGACATCAGAATTGCTGATTGCCCATGGGGAAAACACTGGATGGGATAAAATCAGCAAGGAGGCGGGACCGAACACTGTTCTGGCCAATCAGCACCTTCTCATAGAGATGCATTGAATCAATGCATCTCTATGAGGAAAATTCAATATCCCCATGCAGTGTGTGGAGATGCTGAACGGCAGTGCTATCTACTGTGCAGCACTGCCCCAGGAAGCACCTCCAGTGGCCATCTGAGGAGTGGCAACTGAGAGATGTCCCTTAGGGCAATGTCTCTGAAGGCAGTGTTTAGTGTTTGCATTAAAACGCCTGAAGGCAATGATTACACTCACCAGAACAACTACAGTAAAGGATCACTATAGTGTCAGGAAAACAAACCCGTTTTCCTGACACTATCATCCTTGGGGGACCTTCACCCTCAGGGTCCCCCTCTCGTGGCGTTGAAGGGGTTAAAACCCCTTTAGCGACGGGCTTCCTCGGCGCTGGTGACCTCTCCTCCCCCGCCGACGTCAGCTCCCGAGTGGAGCAGAATGCGCATGCGCGGCAAGAGCCGCGTGCGCATTCAAACAGTCC
Source organism: Pelobates fuscus (assembly GCF_036172605.1). Lineage (NCBI taxonomy): Eukaryota > Metazoa > Chordata > Amphibia > Anura > Pelobatidae > Pelobates > Pelobates fuscus. The sequence goes on along the minus strand of NC_086328.1, from coordinate 61,874,320 downwards.
ATAAGAAAGCATTTCTCAATGCTTTCCTATGGACGTTCTGCAAGCTGGATGCGAAATCCGTATCCAGTGTCGCAGAAGCGCCTCTAGCGGAGGTCAGGAAGACAGCCACTAGAGGTTGGATTAACCCGGCTATGTAAACATAGCAGTTTCTCTGAAACTGCTATGTTTACATGTGAAGGGTTAAAACCTGAGGGACCTGGCACCCAGATCACTTCATTGAGCTGAAGTGGTCTGGGTGACTATATAGTGTCTCTTTAAGCTCTAGTTGTTCTGTTGACTATATTGTCCCTTTAGCTAGCCTGCCTTTAAATTGTAAAATCGTACTGTAGCCAAGTCTGTAACAAGATACAGCTATGCAACACAACTGTTGCAGCTAAATTGAAACATGTTTCAAATGGATAGAAAGTGCTTGGTAATTCTAAAGCTACTGCAGAGTTACAGAGCTGCCTGAAGATTTACTAGATGGTATGGCAGCTATGCCTATAAGTTCCCTGATCTTACCCAGCCAATACTCCCTCCTCAGATTAACTTATAAGAATCCTTCCATCACTATACCTCCCCCCTAATAGCCGAGATCCCCAATAAAAAAAAAAAAAAAAAAATCAGCCATGCATAGTGAGTGATGAAATGTGCACAGTGGCAAAAAAAAATAATAAAAAAAAAAGTGATTGCATTTCGGCACTGCCAACGCGCCTTCATCTGGGGCACTGAAGCAGGCCGCCTCACTGTGAGTCCTTATAAGTGATAAGAGTCCGAGACACAAACCTAATACAACCAGAGTCTCCAATGGGAGGGTACTACGAGTTACATTCCTCCCCTCTACGCACTTGTCCTCTTCATGTATGAACATCATTGGAGTGAAAAGAAAACCTCCGGGACATATCTACTAAATATGGATTTTACAAAGGTATTTTTTAAAATATCAATACTATATCACGGTTTGCCTGTTTTACCATCCGCGATATTTAACTTGCGCATGACATTAATGCATCAATAGTGCAGATGTTTGAACAAACGTATTCCGGTTGTGATCACATTAGAAAACCAAATACAGGAAAATATCATTAAAAGTATATTTGAATTTAACCCCTTAAGGACACATGACATGTGTGACATGTCATGAGTCCCTTTTATTCCAGAAGTTTGGTCCTTAAAGGGTTAAGTATCCTTCTGAGCCTACTCTCTAACAGGGATTAGTTATAATCTATAAATAAGCCTAAATTGGCACATGGATAATATTATTAACAGTAAATCATACATTCTGAACCAACCTACAGAGAAAATTATCGGTTCTATATTAAACTGTAAACTAGTTAGTGCAAGATATAGGATTTATTGCCAAAAAGAACAGAGTTAACTGGATGGTAAAATGGCATTCTTATATAGAATTTCTAAAGATTTAATACTGCTCATCCGTACTCCATCGGAAGCTCTATTGTAATAGAACTATAGGTCACAGTGACCATATGTTGTATGACTAAACTATCAATATGGAACTACAGTGCTTTATATATTGGGTCCCTCTAAATAATACATGTTAAAGTGATATTTATGATATTTACAGTATATAAAGTCTCTTTCCTCAGTGTATAACTTGATAAATACACTAATATGTCCGAAGTGCCAATTTATGGGGTGAACATGAAACCCTCATTCAGGCCATTGTGTGCCAAGGCATCCAACATTTATATCCAGTAGCATTCTCTTATTTTTGAGGGCTCCATCAAGGTTTCCACCCCTTTTGCCCAAAGACACTTGATTAATGCCCGCAAATTTTAGACCTCTCGGGGAGTCTTTACGATATGCCCTCTACTGGTAGGATCACAAGGATATTTCAAATATACCTTTATTAAAAGCGATTTTCCTGTATTTGGTCTTCTAATGTGATCACAACTGGAATAAGTTTGTTCAAACAGCTGCACTATTGATGTATTAATGTCATGCGTAACTTAAATATAACTGATGGTCCAACAGGCAAACAGTGATATGGTATTGATTTTATTTTTAAAAATTATCAAAGAAGACTATGCACCTTTGTAAAACCCACATTTGGTAGATATGCCTCTGAGGTTTTTCTTTTCGCTTAACCACTCCTCCAATGATGTTCATACATGGAGAGGTCAAGTGAGTGGAGGGGTGAATGTAAGCTTAGTACCCTTCCCCTTGGAGACTGATTGGTTGTATTAGACATGTGGTCTTGGACTCTTATAACTTATAAGGACTCACAGTAAGGAGGCCCGCTTCAGTGCCCCAGACGAAGGTGCATTAGCAGCGCCGAATCATGCATGTGGCAATCACTAATTTTTTGCCACTTTGCACATTTCTTCATTCAAGATGCACGGTTGATATTTTAAGGATCTCGGCTATTAGGTGGGAGGTACAGTGATGGAAGGATTCTTATAAATGAATCTGATTAGCCGGGTACTATCAGGGAACTTACAGGCATAGCTGCCTTACCATCTAGTTAATCTTTGGGCGGTCTGTAACTCTGCAGTAGCTTTAGTATTACCAAGCGCTTTCTATCCATTTGAAACATATTTCGATTTAGCTGCAACAATTGTATCGCATAGCTGTATCTTGTTGCAGACTTGGCTACAGTACTATTTTACAATATAGAGGCTGGTTAATTGACCATTTCACTAATGCTGCATTCTAGTTGTATGGTATGTGTACCGTTGGGAATATATTCCCAGTCTATTTATAGGTGGTTTCCTTATTGCTTTGTTCTCTACTTAGAGTATTTATTACAGAGTCAACTCCATACGGCTGTACTTTATGACTGCTATTCAAAGCTGCTTAATTAAAAAAAAAAAATACAATATATATATATATATATATATATATATATATATATATATAGATAGATAGATAGATAGATAGATAGATAGATAGATAGATAGATATTCTAATTCTAATAGTGGAATATGAAGGGATAGGGCCTGTGTTTTATTTTTATTAAATGTTATAGTAAGAAGTTTTACTAAAATCTGATAGAGCTTCTTCTTAATATGCCCTTTCTGTTCAGGCCCAACCCTTCCAACAAAACCTCCACTGACTTCCACTATGCAGAGGTCCATCTTAAATATTCTACTCTTTTATAAAAATTCATACCTTACAAAATTTAAGGGGTGTGATTGAGGGTGTGCCAAGGGTGAACTGTAGTGATGTCCCGGACGGTTCGCCGGCGAATAATTCCTGGCGAACATAGCATGTTCGCGGCGACTGTACCTCACATTCAGCAGACACATTCCAGTCAATAAGCAGCAGATCCTCCCTTCCAGACCCTCCCACCTCCTGGACAGCATCCATTTAAGATTCATTCGGAAGCTGGATTTTATTTTTCAATTTTTTATTTTTTTTTAGTGCATATAAATGTTACAAGCAGATACTCCCCCCAGACACCCTGTGTTACTGCAGATACTCCCCCCCAGACACCCTGTGTTACTGCAGATACTCCCCCCCAGACACCCTGTGTTACTGCAGATACTCCCCCCCAGACACCCTGTGTTACTGCAGATACTCCCCCCCAGACACCCTGTGTTACTGCAGATACTCCCCCCAGACGCCCTGTGTTACTGCAGATACTCCCCCCCAGACGCCCTGTGTTACTGCAGATACTCCCCCCCCAGACGCCCTGTGTTACTGCAGATACTCCCCCCCAGACACCCTGTGTTACTGCAGATACTCCCCCCCAGACACCCTGTGTTACTGCAGATACTCCCCCCCAGACACCCTGTGTTACTGCAGATACTCCCCCCCAGACACCCTGTGTTACTGCAGATACTCCCCCCCCCAGACACCCTGTGTTACTGCAGATACTCCCCCCCCAGACACCCTGTGTTACTGCAGATACTCCCCCCCCAGACACCCTGTGTTACTGCAGATACTCCCCCCCCAGACACCCTGTGTTACTGCAGATACTCCCACCCCAGACACCCTGTGTTACTGCAGATACTCCCCCCCAGACACCCTGTGTTACTGCAGATACTCCCCCCCAGACACCCTGTGTTACTGCAGATACTCCCCCCCCAGACACCCTGTGTTACTGCAGATACTCCCCCCAAGACACCCTGTGTTACTGCAGATACTCCCCCCCAGACACCCTGTGTTACTGCAGATACTCCCCCCCCCAGACACCCTGTGTTACTGCAGATACTCCCCCCCCCAGACACCCTGTGTTACTGCAGATACTCCCCCCCCAGACACCCTGTGTTACTGCAGATACTCCCCCCCCCCAGACACCCTGTGTTACTGCAGATACTCCCCCCCCAGACACCCTGTGTTACTGCAGATACTCCCCCCCCCAGACACCCTGAGTTACTGCAGATACTCCCCCCCCCCCAGACACCCTGTGTTACTGCAGATACTCCCCCCCCCCAGACACCCTGTGTTACTGCAGATACTCCCCCCCAGACACCCTGTGTTACTGCAGATACTCCCCCCCCCCCAGACACCCTGTGTTACTGCAGATACTCCCCCCCCAGACACCCTGTGTTACTGCAGATACTCCCCCCCCCAGACACCCTGTGTTACTGCAGATACTCCCCCCCCCAGACACCCTGTGTTACTGCAGATACTCCCCCCCCCAGACACCCTGTGTTACTGCAGATACTCCCCCCAGACACCCTGTGTTACTGCAGATACTCCCCCCCAGACACCCTGTGTTACTGCAGATAACCCCCCCCCCCAGACTCCCTGTGTTACTGCAGATACTCCCCCCCTGACACCCTGTGTTACTGCAGATACTCCCCCCAAGACACCCCTGTGTTACTGCAGATACTCCCCCCAAGACACCCCTGTGTTACTGCAGATACTGCCCCCCCAGACACCCTGTGTTACTGCAGATACTCCCCCCCAGACACTGTGTGTTACTGCAGATACTCCCTCCATACACCCTGTGTTACTGCAGATACTCCCTCCAGACACCCTGTGTTACTGCAGATACTCCCCCCAGACACCCTGTGTTACTGCAGATACTCCCCCCAGACACCCTGTGTTACTGCAGATACTTCCCCCCCAGACACTGACACAGAGCAGAATATGGACTGTTCCTCCTACATAGGGTCACATGGCAGATATGGATTGACACCTGTCCTCAGGGACCCTGATACACACGGGGGGGGGGGGACCTACTGCCCTCCCCCGCGCCCCCACCCCTGCGCGGTGGGTGGGGGCCATAAATCACAATGGGGGGGGACCTACTGTCCTCCCCCCCCCGGCCCCCACCCCTACGCGTTGGGGGCCATAAATCACAATGGGGGGGACCTACCGTCCTGCCCCCACCACCACCCCTGCGCGGTGGGTGGGGGCCATAAAAATAATGAGGGGGGGAACCTACTGTCCTACCCCCTGGCCCCCACCCCTGCGCGGTGGGTGGGGGCCATAAAAATAATGAGGGGCGACGACCTACTGTCCTTCCCCCCTGGCCCCCACCCCTGAGCGGTGTGTGGGGGCCCTAAATAAAATCCCCCCCCCCCAATCAAAGGTGACTAGGGGTCCCCAAGCCCCTAGTCACCCATCCCCCCCAACCCAAAAGAAGTTACCCCCTACCTCCGTGTGTATATTATATATATATATATATATATATATATAAAATATATATAATTATCTACATATTATATATGTATGTAACGTCATACAAAGTGTATTTTAATATTAATATAAGTATATATTAATATTAAAATACACTTAGAATGACGTTATATATAATATGTATATCTATTATATATATATATAAATACGTCTAATTAAAATAATAAATAAATAAAATAAAATACTGAAACAAAATTTAATATAAATTATACATGCATATGTAATTTCATTCTAACTGTATTTTGTTAATATATATATATATATATATATATATATTTATCTATATATAAAATACAAATAACCGCAAAAAAAAAAAAAATATATATATATATATATATATATATATATATATATATATATATATAGATATATATATATATATATAGATAAATACATATAATTACATAAAAGATTACATTAGTATACACTTAGAATTTAAATACCTATAAGTGCATATATATTAAAATTCTACGTGTATATTTAAATAATCTTTTAACGTAATTATGTGATTTGATTAATTAAAATTTGATTGACATGCCTGACAACACAGGGAGAAATGGCAGAGAATTTAATTCGCAAGCACTATATTTGACCCTGTAACTCTCCAAGACACCATAAAACCTGTACATGGGGGGGTACTGTTTTACTCGGGAGACTTCGCTGAACTCAAATATTAGTGTTTCAAACTGGTAAATTGTATTACAACGATGATATTTTAAGTAAAAGTGAAGTTTTTCGCATTTTTTACAAGCGAACGGCACTTTTATGGTCTATATTATTGTTTTAATGTTTTACTGTTTTAAAACACTAATATTTGTGTTTAGTGAAGTCTCCCGAGAATAACAGTACCCCCCATGTACAGGATTCATGGTGTTTTGGAAAGTTAGAGAGTCACATATAAGGCTTGCATTTCATTTTTTTCACACTGAAAATGGCCAGATTGGTTATGTTGCCTTTGAGAGCATATGGTAGCCCAGGAATGAGAATTACCCCCATGATGGCATACCATTTGCAAAAGTAGACAACCCGAGGTATTGCAAGTGGGGTATGTCCAGTCTTTCTTAGTAGCCACTTAGTCACAAACACTGGCCAAATATTCGTTTTTTGCTTTTTTCACACAAAAACAAATATGAACGCTAACTTTGGCCAGTGATTGTGATTAAGTGGCTGCTAAAAAAGACTAAACATACCCCACTTTCAATACCTTGGCTTGTCTAATTTTTCAAATGCTATGCCATTATGGGGGTAATTCTAATTCCTGGCTACCACACCGTCTCAAAGGTAACATTACTAATCTGGAAAATTTCAATTTGAAAATGGAATGTTCTATATTTGACCCTGTAACTTTCCAAAACAACATAAAACCTGTTAATGGGGGGTACTGTTGTACTCGTGACACATCGCTGATTACAAATATGTGCATTTTTTTGCAGTAAAACCTAACAGTATTATGACATTCACAGCTAAAATGCCAGACAGAAATACAAATTTAAAAAAAAAATCTTATTTTCTCAATTTTTTTTTACTTTTATTCATAATAAATTATGTTCCATATATGAATAGTTAATGATAAATTAAAGCCCTGTTTCTCCTGAACAAAATGATCTATAATAAGTGTGGGTGCATATAATTTGAAAGAGGGGAACTACGGGTGAACAGACATAGCGCAAATTCTAGTTTTTGTTTACGTTTTGTTTTGATCAGAACGTGTACTATTGACTCCGTCCTGAAGGGGTTAATAAAAGGAAGACTATATTTAAATGGGATATTTATTTACCCCCTGTGGTGTTTGGCATCTAATAATAAAACAAGACAGTGGCTGACACTTTTGGAGCTATTGAATATTTGTTAAAGACCCCAATGGTGATTTTGCCGCTTGCAGTGTGGTGGTCACACTGCAGGAAAAGGCGAGTTTTACATACCTGAATCTGACCGTTGCAGCATTTGTCATCTTCCACACAGCCCTCTTCAGCTCCTGGCACTTCATCTGCCAGGAGTCTGCAAAAATACAACACACATCTAGAGAAGATCCTGCATACACAAAGTATTTTTCCCCTCAGCCATCAGTAGGGACGGCTGAGGATTTGACAAAGATCAACAGCGGTAGCTCTACCGTTTTGTCAAGCAAAGGAAAAATGCATAAAACCAAGTATTTATTACTTTGAAATTCCAATGCAGGCAAGAAATTTGACAGTGACATGACATGTCATTTCTGATTTTGTCATTTCTGACAATGTCACTGTAAGGAAAAAGAAAAAAAATATATGTAGAAAGTTTGCAGCTGTAGGAAATAAGAATAATTACTCTAGAGGCAACAAAAGCCTCTTCATGAATAGCTCATGTGTACTTTGGAAAGCTCATTTAGCTTCTCCATTGAATGAGTCTCTTGTAATTGTTTTCTACAAACTATTCAGCTGATCTCAGCATTACAGTGCTCTGATCTGCTTCCAAAACTCAGATCCTTTCCTAAATGACACCATGTGCCTGGGATTTCTGAGCGCTTTCTCACTGGCACATTGAATTCTGCAGACCTTCTACATATTCAGAGAACATTTTTGTTCACATTAACTGAAGTACATTCTGTGCTGAATAAAGGTAGCAGTTTAAGTTGGCAACTATATAGAATATTGATTGGAAATCACATTTCTTAGCCTTCTGAAACAGCACACAAGATAGTTTTTAAAAACTGCAGGAAAAAGAGGACACCAGTAACCTGCATTTCTTACTAGTGGGGCTGCAGGAGGGGACTCAATCGACTAACTTTAGTCAATATTTTAACGTCAGTGTTCAACAAAAGAATTAGGTTGTAAAACCATCAGGTCCTGGAGTTTTGCTGGGTTTGAGGAATTTAAGTTGTTCTGTAGTACTTCCAGCTGACAAGACTGAGTAACTTACAAAAATCTTAGCAGGGTGGTTTAAACTGTAGGAGTGTTTAAAATCTTCAGTGAAGTCTAGAAGATGTTGAGAGTCTTCATACAGTGAGGTGTAATCATTAAAAATATCCTTGTCCATTATACTATGGGACAAGGAACCTGAAGAAGAATGCTGAAAGATCTTTTTTTTGCAGTATCGGCCTTACTACCTTCCTAATAAAATCTATGCTTAATCCACATAAGCTTTAGAAGTATTTGCTAACATTAAGGAGGAGCAAGATCTCCTCCCCCCACCCCCCCGCTAATTTATATTTATTGACTTGTTTTTAACATTACAAAGTTCTAAAATGTAATAAGTACAGAATAGACTCTTTCCATGGTTCAACTCACGAGGCACACTTGTGATCAGGGCCAGTGCAAGGATTTATGACTACACAGGCAAAAAAAAAAAGTGTTCAAATTGTTTTATTGATACTCTCCAAATTAGAAAAATATCATCTATGTACCTTTTTAGAGGACCAAGTCCGCGCCATATTCATGGCCATTGTAAATAAAGTGCTTTTCCCAATATGCCATGAATAAGTTGGCATAACTTGGCACGAACTTGGTCCCAATTGGTACCCTGACTTGAAGATGAAAGTCACCCCGGGACCAAAAATAATTATTTAAAATCTAAAAGGGACACTCCAGACACCCAGACCACTTCTGCCAATTGGAATGATGTAGGTGCCAACTCCCATTACCCTTAACCCCTTAAGGACACATGACATGTCTGACATGTCAGGATTCCTTTTTATTCCAGAAGTTTGGTCCTTAAGGGGTTAAAGGGACACTCCAGGCACCCAGACAACTTCTGCTCATTGGAGTGGTCTGGGTGCCAACTCCCACTACCCTTAACCCTGCAAGTTTAATTATTGCAGTTTTTCATAAACTGCAATATTTACATTGCAGGGTTAACTCCACCTCTAGTGGCTGTCTATTAGACAGCCACTAGAGGTCACTTCCTGGGTTCTAGCACAGGTTTCCTGTGCTAGAGCGTCGCTGGACGTCCTCACGCTGTGTGAGGACCTCCAGCGTCGCTCAAAACCCCATAGGAAAGCATTGAAATGATTTTTCAATGCTTTCCTATGGGGAGACGTAATGCGCATGCGCGTCATTTCCGCGCATGCGCATTAGGTCTCCTCGGCCGGTGAGCGAGATTAGTCTCGCCCACCGGCCGACGTAATCATTAGGAGGAGCGTCGCGGAGGCGGAGACAGCGGCGAGGGACATCGCCGCTGTCCCAGGTAAGTGACTGAAGGGGTTTTCACCCCTTCAGTAACCGGGGATTGGTGGGTGGGAGGGAGAGGGACCCTCCAGTGCCAGAAAAACGGATCGTTTTTCTGGCACTGGAGTTTCCCTTTAAGCCTGCAAGTGTAATTATTGCAGTTTTTATAAATTGCAATAATTACCTTGCAGGGATAAGTCCTTCTGTGTTCTTAAAACACTAAAAAAGTTTTAAACTATGCTGGACGTCCTCACGCTATGCATGAGGACCTCCAACATCGCAGAAATCCCTATAGGAAAGCATTGAATAATGGTTTCCTATGAGGAGGTCTAATGCGCACAGCCATTGATGCGCATTAGGTCTCCCCGCCGGCGGGGGAGGAGCGTGGGCAGAGTCTGACCAAGCGCCGAGGGACATCGACGCTGGATTCAGGTAAGTCACTGAAAGGGTTTTAACCCCTTCATCAACATGGGTTGGGGGTGTGAGGGAGGGGGCACTGCAGGGACCTGCAGTGCTAAGAAAACTGATTTGTTTTCCTGGCACTGAAGAGTCCCTCTAATACCCTCCACAATAAAAGCAATTCCCTTTCAATACCCTTGAAAAATACCTCACGGATGAAAGTACACCTAGGGGTTTTACAAAATTCCCAACTTTAGAGAAAAAAAAAAAAAAAAAAGATTCATGAAAATTTGGACTTCCGCTCTAAAGTTCTTCTCAATCAATATGATAAATATTATCACACAAAGAAAATAGGATTTATTAGAGGTTGATAAATGATAAGAGATACAGACCCAGTTAGAACCATTTATTGGGACAAAAGGATTTTGAGACATGATCAGGAAAAGTAGAAAAAAAAAATTCAAAAAAATGAAAATTCTATTATACAAAGTAAAAAGAGTAAATATTAAAGAGATTTAGAGGATTACGCAAAAAATAGGATTAGAAAAATTCCTAAAGGGAATAGAGATCGGGAAGCGAAGGATGTTCCAAAGTATAGACCTCTCCACAAACCAGAAATTCAGAGGAATCAAAACAGAAGTAATATAGAACCCCTACCACAAAGGGCAAGATATTTCCCAGCTACTCAAGAAAATAGACAGAAGGAATATAGAAATTTTAAATCCCAATGAAAATATGATACACAAATAAAATTCTTACAATTCTCCTACTCCATATAAAAAATAAATAAATATAAAAAAAAATTATTGGGAAGGGAGAACAAGAACACCGTCCCTTTCAAATTCCATTGAAAATTCGATATGAACGCCTTAAAAGTGATAAAGGGGAAGAAGTTATTTTAGGTCCAAGATGGGGGGAAAAAAAAAAAAGAGATCCTGCACAAGAAACTCCAAGGAAAAGACCAAGAAAATTAGACAAGGAACAAACAGTCTTGGAAAAATGGAAAACTTTAAGATATAAAAAATTTTAATCTTTCAAAGAAGGAATTATCCCACATTCAAATGAAGGTTTTAACAAAGGCATTTAAGTTTGCTCCTAGTTGTCCTGTCAATAAATTTGAAGCATACAGAGATAGTAACTGTTTTACTCATAAGTTATGTCTTAAGAAATGTTTTAATAGAGAGGAAAATTATGAAAGAGAAATAGTATCCTCGAATACTTCAGAAAAAAAGTATGGACGGATTTTAAACACATCAACCTGAAGAAAAAAAAATATTATATCCCCATTTTTAAAAATCAAATATGAATGTTTTTGAACAAGCATGCCTTGAGGAAATTTACAAAAAAAAACATTAACAAAATGTAATCATAATATATCTTTTAAAGAGAAAAAGGCAATAGAAACATGGAAAAAAAAATCCTTAATTATCATAAAACCTGCCGACAAAGGCATTGGCGTGGTTATTTTAGATAAAGATACTTACGTATATCCAAGAAATTAGGAAACAATTGCAAGATACTAACACATACCTAAAACTGAATAAAGATCCTTTAATTGAGATAATGGAAAATTATAAAAAAAAAAAAAAAAAATTAAAAAAAAGGTTTAAACTAAAATTTCGAATAAAGGGGAATTTTCATTTTTATTTATGGAATACACAAGGGTTATTTAAACTTTACAAAATCATCATAAAGACCCGAATAATCCTCCTATAGTGTCCGGGATCAAATCCAATTTATCTCCCCAATATATTGATTAAGACATTTCCATTGTTTTTACAGGACTCTATGGGTCTTCTAAATATGTTACAAGGTTTTAAATGGGATGATTTTTATTTTGTCACCTGTGACGTTACAACCTTATACACCATAATAGATCATGACAAGGGATGTGAAGCCATGAATATGGCGTGAATTTGGTCATCTATAAAAGCTACATAGATTGGGGCGTGGCTTGAGCGCCAAACGAGATGGCGGCTTAGAGAAGGAGCTCCGTACCCGAGACTCCCAATACCGCCCTGTAACCCGCTACAACCGTAACTTACCACGGAAAAAACCCGATCCAGACACAGCCCGAGAAGGTACACCCCCATTACTGCGGATGTCCAGCCGCAAACCCGGCAAACAGAGCCGCAGAGAGGCGATGTCTGTAGCCGACATGCTCAACACCAAGGCCTGCCGGACATGGCGCCCACAGAGACCAGGCCGCATCCCAGAGAGGAGATGAGAGCCCACCCGCATGGTCGGATGCCCCCCTGAAGCCTCCAACGCTGCGATCTTACAATCCCTGGCGGAGGTGAAGGGGCTTCTGGCAGCCGAGATTGCACGCACGGCGGCGGAGGTAAAGGCCGAAATCGCCGCCATTGGGGCCTGCACCACGGCCATAGAACAACGCATGGCCCGTATAGTTACAGCGCACAATGGCTCCACAGCAGCCACCAACACGCTGAAACAGCGCATCACAGACATGGAACTTGAATTAGAAGACATCTCCAACAGAGCGCGCCGCAACAACTTGCGCATCCGCGGCCTACCTGAATCTGTATCAGACGCTGAACTGGAGACTACCCTCGTGCACTGCCTCTGCCAAGGTCTGCCCGACATACCAGATCATCTCTGGCTGGTGGACAGAGTCCACAGAGCCCTCCGGGCCAAGGGCCCCAACAACAGCCCGCCCAGAGACGTAATCATTAAGTGGCACTATTTTCAAACTAAAGAAACCATCCTAAAATGCAGCAGAAAGCAAATATACAAATTGAATAGAATGGAGCTGCAACTATATCAGGACATAGCGTCGGCCACGCTACAGCGAAGGCGGGAATGGAAACCGGTCACAGACCTTCTCAGAGAAAAGGAAGTTCAGTTCGCATGGGGATATCCATTTAAGATAATTGCATTTCATGGCGCGAAACCTGCCGTCCTACTGCCCTCTATGGACGTGCAAGCATTCTTGAAGAGCATCGACATAACGGCTCCTGCGGACCTCCACATTCCCACAAGCAACATGGAGGGACTCACCCCCCTACCAGAAGCGTGGGGAGTTGACGGCTAGCGCGACACCTGCACAGGGGACTCCAGATGCGAAGGACAAAACGGGATCTAATGAAACACACAAGCTTCAGCTAATAATTCTACGCTTTTCATGTTTTTATTGTACTAAAGGTTGTTCATATCAATAAGGACATAGATAGCAAGGGGGAATTTGTGAATGCGGGCGAGGAGAAGAGGGGAGGGGGGGAGGGAAGGGGAGGCGAGCTGCGCCACGGGGGCCCTGGACAGCCATATAAGCACCAGCCCACCTAAAGATCAGAAGTGGGGCTGCTCAGGAACCCCTATCAACCATACACATGGCAACAAGCTGATTACGATTTCTTCAGCTCTCTGCCGCAGGGTGTGTGACCTCTCCTGTAACCAGCTAGGGTAACCAGTCTCTCACGTTTGAACCACCCCTTGTCCAGACGTGCGCTTGTATTAAAAAAAAAAATTATAATAATAATTTAATTAAATTAAAAAAATATTATTAAAAAAGGAGGGGGGTGGGGGGGGGGAGGGGAGAAACAGAAGCTTACAGTGCGGTCTCAACAATTGCTATGGGAGATCCGATGATGAGGAGCAGGAGGGGTTGAATACCTGAGAGGTTGATGTAAGTAGAGCAGAAACTCAGCCAGCATAGGGGGGGCCCCCATTGGCCTACCTGCCATACAAGCATAGGGTGTGAACTGAGCGGACGCCCCCTGCCCCATGGGTACCCACCCTACATAGGGCAACCTAGACGCAACCTCCTAACTACAGCCCTTAGACAAAAGAGTCTCACTAGCACAATAAGGGGGAAACAGCACCCAAAAAAAAATAAAAAATTGTTATAATAAAACATCGAATAATAACGAAAGGCCCTATATGCCTGCCCCGATCCTACCCTGCCCAGCAACTATAGCATGTGAACCCTACCAACGAAGGTTGTGTTTGAAATAAATGAGAGTCTCGACAGGGTGCTTGGCGGCTGGGCCTCCACCCCGCTTGAGGCGACTCCCTTAGCGTGGTGGATGCACACCCTCATAGCTCCTGGCGACTGGTAAGACCCGAAATTGTTATATTGTCATATTTTTACATTGTTATATCGACCCACTACAAAGAGGGTTGTATTGTAGAATTGTGAACGAAAAGCGCACTAACCAATACTAAATTGCATATTGCTTTCTCCTAGGTAGCAGACAACCTATCGTCTACTACCCCTTCTCTTAATCTTTTTTCCTCCCACTACTCTCTTGCTTCCCCCCCCCCCCCCCTACCATTTCCCCTGCAGAGGAGCTACAACACTATAAAAGAAACAGATAACATGGACGCTGACGGACAAGCCTCGGACCTACAGTAAGCAATCCGGCACAGCGTGAGTACATTTTTACGACACACATTGACAAAACATGGACCTCAAACTGACCTCATTAAATGTTAACGGACTTAATGCCCCTAACAAACGCAGGCTACTTCTCAGGGAACTATGCAGACAACAAGCAGACATTGCATTCATACAGGAATCCCACATACCACGCTCAGTTAAGAAGCAGCTAACAAACCACCTCTTCACGAAAGCATACGCCTCCAGAGCACCATATAAAAAAAATGGAGTGGAGATCCTAATACATAAAAGGTGCCCCATTCAAATCACGGGAACACATACAGACACTGAAGGCCTGTACGTGGTACTCACAGGCATGTTACACGCTAACACATACCACCTAATAAATGTGTACGCCCCGAATACCCCTACCCCACAGTTCTGGACGAATCAAGCAAACCTGATTGGGGACCTCCCAAGGGGGATACTCATCTTGGGAGGCGACCTCAATGCCACGGCCTGTCCCGCCTCTGACTGCAGTGGGGGCACACGCCTCCCCCGCTCGCACAATAGAGGAGCGCAAGATAAACTCCTACACCAGTTTATCCAGAGCACAGGCCTGCTGGATCCCTGGAGGGGATCCAGCACCCAGGGGAACGGGATTACACGTTCTTCTCCGCGGCACATACCACTTATTAACGTATAGACCTATTCCTCAAAAACAAACTCGGCATGCATTGGCTCAAGACCACCGTGATTAATCCCATATCATGGTCTGACCAAGCAGACATTGCAATAACCTTAAAAACCCCAAGCAACCACACCCACTGGAAATGGAGACTGAATGCCTCCCTCCTCCGGGATCCACACAGAAAGGAGGACCTCCAAAAAGAAATAGAGCTCTGCTTCCAAACTAATGACACCCCTGATGTATCCCCAACCACCCTCTAGGCGGCCCATAAAACAGCAATACGTGGACTCCTTATAAAGATAGCGACACGACAAAAAAAAAAAAAACACGAGAGGTTAGCAGAACTGCAAAAACAACTATGCAAAATAGAATTGCAACATAAACAAACGGCCACCCCGGCCACGACTAGAGAATTAACAAACACAAGAAGATCTCTCAGAGAACTCCTGACAGATGACGTTGCTAAAGACCTCATCAGAACTAAAAGACTTTTCTACGAAAAGTCCAATAAAATGGACACCCTCCTCGCGAGAGCCCTTAGACCCAGAACCACCAACACCTTAATAACAGCCATAAGAAACAAACATGGACAGGTCCTCACAACCCCTAAAGATATAAATGAGGAATTCACAAACTATTTCAAGTCCGTTTATAACCACTCCCCCACACTAGCAGGAGATAATGCAACATACGCAGCAGCGGTGACATCCTCTCGACGAAACCCAGCTTCCCCAGTTGGGGGCCGACCTAATGACACCCCTAGTAGATCCTATAGGAGCGGAAGAGGTAGAAAGAGCGATAGCAGGGCTCAAGGGGAATAAGGCCCCGGGCCCTGATGGTTTCGACGGCGCCTACTACAAGGCCTTCAA
This sequence comes from Pelobates fuscus, assembly GCF_036172605.1. Lineage (NCBI taxonomy): Eukaryota > Metazoa > Chordata > Amphibia > Anura > Pelobatidae > Pelobates > Pelobates fuscus. The sequence goes on along the minus strand of NC_086328.1, from coordinate 61,858,294 downwards.
GGACGAACTCACACCCCACCTAACCAATATGTACACACAGTAGTCGGAGGGGGAGGCCCCCAACCCAGACCTTGCGACCGTGAATATCACACTGCTCCCCAAGCCAGGGAGGGATGCCACACAAGTCGCCAACTACCGCCCCATCTCGCTCATAAACTTTGACGTGAAAGTCTATGCCAAGGTGCTTGCAAAAAGCCTGAACCCCCTCCTTACCAAATGCATACATGCTGACCAGGTGGGCTTCGTTCCCACCAGACAGCTCTACGAAAACACGAGGAGAACTATCGACCTCATGTGGTGGGCTGGGAGGACTCGAACGCCTTCTCTGATCCTTTCCCTGGATGCGGAGAAGGCGTTCGACAGAATCCAATGGCACTACATGTTCGCGGTCTTACATAAAGCTACAAATGCCAGACTTTCATAACGGCAGTGAAAGCCCTGTACTCCAACCCCAGAGCGCGAACGCTTATCCAAGGCGCTACAGTGCGCCCATTTGCCCTGACAAATGGAACACGCCAGGGTTGTCCCCTCTCGCCCCTCCTATTCATAATAGCCCTCGAACCACTACAACAATGCATAAGAGCCCACCCCCACATAAAGGGCATGACAATAGCGCAGACAGAATTTGTGGTCTCCGCCTATGCAGATGACATACTGCTCACCCTCACCGACCCAATGCACTCAGTACCAAACCTCCTCACCCTCCTGGACGAGTACCAAATGTTTTCCGGCTATAAGATCAATTTGGACGAGTCAGTGGGCATGCCAATAGGACTGACAGAGACAGAGGTGACTTGGCTGACACAGACCACAAACCTACACATAAGTTCCCAACCCATCAAGTACCTCGGTGTAAAACTAACAGCCAATCCCAATGACCTCTATGCAGAAAACCAGAGACTTATGACACCCTCATAAGGGATCTAGATAAATGGCACGAAAAACCCATCTCATGGATAGGGAGAATACATAGCGTTAAGATGAACCTTCTCCCTCGCCTCCTGTTCCTTTTCCAAGCACTACCAGTCAAAGTAACTAAGGGAGATCTAAAAACATTACAAATGTCCATAGACAATTTTATATGGGCGTGCAAGAGGCATAGGATAGCCAGACAACCATTATATACTCCAAAGAGCATGGGGGGATTGGGGCTCCCAAACCTCTACCACCTTTCAGCACAGCTCGCACAAATCATTGAATGGCATTCGCAACTAGACGCACATAGATGGGTAGACTTAGAGACCTTGCTAATGAGCTCCGACCTTCCGCAGTTCTGGATATGGGTACCGCGACCCAACAGACCAGAGCTCCGTACGAGCTGCCCGGCCATCCTGAACTCGATCAGGATCTGGGACTCAACAGCACATACATATGCCCTAACACACCAAGTGTCACCCTTGACCCCATACCTCCGTAATAAAGCATTCCCGCTGGGACCAATAGCGAGGGATTTCCTTAACATTGAAAGTACGGACATACAGCGTTATCACCAACTCTATCAGGGGAACCCCATCAAAACATTTGACGACCTCAAATCATTAGCCCCACTGACCACGAAAGACTTCTTTCGTTATATGCAACTGCAAAACTTTGCGGGACAACCGCAGATACGCAAAGCCGCCAAGGCCAGATTCACCTTCTACGAAACATTATGCACGACCGAGGGACCACGTGCCGGCCTCATCACTCTCCTCTACACACAATTAAGCGCACCAACAAAAGACACACAAACACCCACATATGTGGCACAATGGGAAGCGGATATACAGCTACCCCTTGAGAGCGGGGAATGGCAAGACGTATGGGAAGCGGCAGCAAAGGTCTCCATTTGCGTCCTACACCAGGAACAATGCTACAAAACCCTAATGAGGTGGTACACTACCCCAGTCAAACTCTGCGGGATGGGTTAAACTACAGACATGTGCTGGAGGGGGGGTGGGGACAAGGGAACGTACTTCCACATGTGGTGGACATGCCCGAAAGCGAGCGCTTTCTGGAGAGAGATAGCCAAACTCCAAACAGAAGTGCTACACAAACACGTCCAACCAGACCCTGGAGCATTCCTCATTGCAAAACCACTAGATGCCCTGACACGCAGGGAACAAAAACTCTTCAACAAAATAAACTTAGCTGCCAGACGTGCCATGGCACAGACATGGTTGCACAACGACCTACCCCCAATGGACAGAGTGACCAGCAACATAAAAGAAGCCCACCTCATGGACAAACTCACAGCTCAACTCAGAGACACCTATCCCTCATTTCTCAAAATGTGGGAACCCTGGGAAGAATATACTAACCACTAGACAACATAAAACTTACACGCATACACACGGAGGAGCATTACATACATCTAAAGACAGATAGCCGTGACTCCGACTGCCAATAGTAGGCCCAACCCGCTCCCTCCTATCGTACCTCTCCCCACCCCCCACCTCTTTCTCTATCTTCCACCACCCTAAACCACTTTTCGTCTAATAAAAAGAAAATTTGTGCCTCAACTTCAGCACCCTCGATCGAGGCATAGGTACAGAAAGCAAAAAATATGGATAGGGAATGACACTAATTCACTACACTATGATGTAATGACCATGTACTAGTGAAAGTACCACCACCAACAACCGGAAGAACTGAATATATATATATTTGTGTTCGGGGCATTCTCATATGATATGGAATACTCTGGTGGAGAGTAATACAATAAAAGGAAATAGTCGGTTGAGGTGTGCCGAAACCGACGTATGCTGTAGGCCGGTAAATAAAGTGGGCTTACATAGAGGAAATATGAATAATGGGAGTGGAGGGTGGGGCTGTTCGTCTAGACCAACGAAGGTAAGTGAGGGAAGGGGGGAGTCCCTTAAGTAGGTCTATAGCCCCTCCCACAAATTCAGGCCCTGCCTTCCAACATATCTTATAATGTACCTCTAACGGGTATCGGGGTGGGACCATGTTACCAGCTGTATGTGGCCATCTTGATGTCTGTGTATGGCCGCCTGGATGCCCGCGCATAGACGTTTTGATGTCTGTGTATGGCCATCATGGTATATGTGTATAACCATTTTGACAGCTCTGTGTAACCACCCTGTTATCTGTATATAGCCGACTTGGTGTATGTATGTAACCATTTTGGCATCTCTGTATATCCACCCTGGTCTCTGTATGTAGCCGACTTGGTGTATGTGTATAACCATTTCGATATCTCTATGTGACCATTTCGGAATATGAGTAAAACCATTTTGATATGCCTCCCTATCTGCCTGACGAAACGAGCACAATGCTCACTTCTGTATCCAGTATGTGCATGACTTGACAAATAAAGAATAAAAAAAAAAAAGCTACATAGATTATATTTTTCTCATTTGGAGAGGATCAATACAACAATTTGAACACTTTTTTACATGGGGAATAAAATTAAAGATATTAGCAAAATGAATATAATTTTTTTTAGATTTGGAGATATGTACGTGTATTCACTATATTGTTAGAAACATCTATTTTAAACAGGTAAATCTGAATAGCTACATTGAAACAGATAGTGGTCATTACAAACCTTGGCTGAGGAATATCCCTAAAGGCCAGTTTAAGAATTTGTAGGAATTGTTCCGAACGGTCCGATTTTATTACTTAGGCAAATGTTCTGAAGGAACAATTTAAATAAATGGGATATTATGAGGACAACTTACAGCAAGGAATAAATTAAGTTTTGGAATTAGATAGATCTCCATTTCTGAAATATAATATATCTAAAGAAAATGCCCAAATTCCTCTTTTATTTTGCAAGTAACGCTAACTCTGAAGAAAATGGTCAATAAGAATTTCAATATTTTAATGCAAGATCATGATATGAACAAAACCTAGATTTTCAGGGGAACTAGGAATTTTAAGCAAATTTTAACAAAAAGTTTTATTGAAAAAGAACAAAAAAGGGGGGCGTGGCCTGACTGTGAAGCTGTGCAGTCGCACATGTTAAGGGCTCCTGGGCCTGGGCCTGAATACCGGCTAAAATCAGGGGCAATCTGCGCAATCCTGAACCCTAATTTACCACAAATTGCTCTGCAGAAGCTGGCGACCTAGGGGACACCCCACACGCCTAGAATCCCTGCCGGAATGACCGACCAGAGGCCTGGGGCCTGCACCAAGCTCGAGGGCAGCAGCAGATCTCCAGATGCTGGGTTCGCTGCACGCCACAGACCTCCTGCCAAACCGCAACCCCCCCCCTATGGACCGGCGGGGGATATCCCGGTCCCCACTGGGGAAGCCTCACCTCCACGAGGGGCATCGCTCCGTGAACCAGCAACCGCATGGCGCGTCCAAGATGGCCGCCAAGTCGGACCGCACGATCCTCTCAGACAGCCCAGAGAACCAAGCGTGGAGAATACAATTTGAGCACAGATTCAACATGGTGTGCCAGGCATTCTGGGACCGAATCCAGCAAAGAGCCCAAGACACCGCGCTCCCTGCAGAGCCAGGGACTCCAGCTCCCACTCGGGAACGCCAAAGCCACCCGGGGCCTGGTACTCGACAGAAGGGGAAACCCGCCGACCGCACAAGCAGACTAAAGCACTCTCCTAACATGAAGACACCTCGAACTGGGAACTCAGGGCAAACTGAACAAAAGCTCCTGACACGGGCAAAGAGGACACGGCCCGAAACACTGATACCGGAAAAAGCCAAGCATGCACACCGCAACCCACCCCAACCCACCAAGCCACATCACGGCACCGAGCCCCAACGAGAAACCAGCAGACTTATGCACCCCAAGACTGACAACCTACCAGACAAAGGAATTGGATGAACAGCCACATGCAGGCCCCTTGGGGTCATGCTCCACTTTGGGGGCAAGAGATGAACTGGCTTGCAGCTACATCTCCAGCCGTTCATTAAATTGCATAATCTCTCCTCTGATATGACCAATGATGGGGGGCAACCTAGTGGTCTTATTGTTTTATTATTTTATCGTTTATTAGTATTTTCTTTAACTTTGTTCTGCAGTGCATTTTAAAAGCATAATGTTTCGACATAACCCTGCCCTCAATGATAAGCACTCAGACAGCATAACCATATATTTAACTAAACGCCTGCCCTGGCGGGTTCATACTACAGTGAAATACAGTATGTCTTGACTCAGCATGTAGATAATTTAGCATGTCTTTTCAAACTTACATTTAACTCTTAACACGCCTAGTTACCCTAGCATGTTATGTCATATAAGAGACTTGTATTAGCCTAGTCTAACTAAATCATACTACAGCAAACACAGTATGTCTTAACTCAACCTGTTAATCTAGCATGTCTTACCAAACTTACGTTTAACTCTTAACACGCCTAGCGACCCTAACATGCTATGTTATATAAGTGACTAGTACTGGCCTAACTGAACCATACTGCAGCAAACACAATGTTTAATGCTGTTAACTCAGCCTGTTGTTAATTTGGCGTGTCTTATCAAACCTACATTTAACTCTTAACACGCTTAACTACCCTAGCATGTTATGTTATATAAGCGACTTGTATTAGCCTGGCCTAAATTAACCGTACTACAGCAAACACAATGTGTTTTAATTCAGCCTGCTGTTAATCTAGCATGTCTTATCAAACTACGTTTAACTCCTAACCCATCTAGCTACCCTAGCATGTTATGTTATATAAGCGACGTGTATTAGCCTGGCCTAACTGAACCATGCTACAGCAAACACAATATGTTTTAACTAAGCCTATTATTAATCTAGCACGTTCCATCAAACCTACGTTTAACCTTTGATACGCCTAATTACAATGGCGAGTTGTGCTATGTTATATAAGAGATCTGTACTAGCCTAGCCTACTTGAACCATACTACAGCAAACACAGTATATCTTCACTCAGCCTGTGGTTAGACTAGCATGTTACTTCAATCCCACATCTCACTTTTAAAATGCCTACTTACGCTAGAATGTTATATTCTAAAAAGCAATGTTTAACAGCCTGTTACTCTTCTGATTATACAAAAATGTGCCGACCAAACTGCCACATATTGGAAAGTCTTGAAAACGCTTGTAGTCGCTGTTGTGGCTCTACACGCCTGTTATCGTATGCACAAGAAAAAAAAAGAATTAAAAAAAAAAAAAAAAAAGAAAAAAAAAAAATGTTTCATAACAAATTTAGCAGAAATACAAAAAGGTTTTTATCATTGTGGTATGTGCAATGCATGTAAAAGCACTAATTTTAGCAATAAAAATGTAAATATTTTTAAATCCCACGTTCCCAAAAAGTCTTTTATAGTGATGTACCGAACTGTCCGCCGGCGAACAGTTCCCGGCGAACTTAGCGTGTTCGCGTTCGCCGCGGCGGGCGGACACATGCGCAGTTCGATCCGCCCCCTATTCGTCATCATTGGGCAAACTTTGACCCTGTGCCTCTCGGTCAGCAGACACATTCCAGCCAATCAGCAGCACTCCCTCCCTTCCACACCCTCCAACCTCCCTCCCAGCATCCATTTTCGATTCATTCTGAAGCTGCATGCTTAGTGAGAGGAGGGAAAGTTTAGCTGCTGCTGATTAGATAGGGAAATTGATAGCTAGGCTAGGGTATTCAGTGTCCACTACAGTCCTGAAGGACTCATCTGATCTCTGCTGTAAGGACAGCACCCCAAAAAGCCCTTTTTAGGGCTATAACATCAGGTTGCTTTTTTTTTTTCCCTGTGTAATGTAATTGCAGGTGCCTGCCTGCCAGCTTCTGTGTGAGGTTCACATTGGATACTGTGCCTACTTGCCCAGTGCCACCACTCATATCTGTTTTAACAATAGGTTAAGCTTTAGATTTAAAATAAATAATTTGTTTTCACTGTAATAGAAGAGCAGTTGCCTGTCTGCCAGCTTCTGTGTCAGGTTGGATGCCTTATCCATTTGCACAGTCAGTGCCACCACTCATATCCGTTTTAACAATAGCTTAAGCTTTAGATTTTAAAGAAATATTTTTTTTTCACTGTAATAGAAGATCAGTTGTCTGCAAGCGTCTGGGTGTCAGGCCTACTTCAGCGTGTGCTCTGCAGACCTGTGCCAGCGTGCTTTGACAGTTGCCAATCATATCTGATGTCTCTTTAGCGTGCTTTTACAAAGAAAAAAGGTTTCCAGTGTAAGCCAATAGCAGCCAGTCAGTGTCCTTCAAGCGGCTCTGTCAGGCCTTCCTTCAGCGTGTGCCCTGCACAACCCTGCCAGCGTACTTTGACAGCTGCCACTCATAACTGGTGTCTCTATAGCGTGCTTTTACAACCAAAATTTTGTTTCCACTGTAATAGAAGAGCAGTTGCCTGCCTGCCAGCTTCTGTGTGAGGTTCACAGTGGATACTGTGCCCTCTTGCCCAGTGCCACCACTCATATCTGTTTTTACAATAGCTTGAGCTTTAGATTTAAAAGAAATAATTTTTTTTCACTGTAATAGAAGAGCAGTTAGTTGTCTGCAAGCGTCTGGGTGTCAGGCCTACTTCAGCGTGTGCTCTGTAGACCTGTTCCAGCGTGCTTTGACAGTTGCCAATCATATTTGGTGTCTCTATAGTGTGCTTTTAAAACCAAAATTTATTTTTCACTGTTATAGATTGAATAGCAGTTACTCGTCTTCAAGCGGTGATGCGCAACCATTATTGCTAGAGGATGTAGATAACAGGGATATCATGTCAGTGTGTATCATGGTCTCTGTGGACAGGGAACAGTCTCTATTCTGCTCTGTGTCAGTGTGTATCAGGGGTTTTGAGGACAGGTGTCAATCCATATCTGCCAAGTGACCCTATGTAGGGGGAACAGTCCCTATTCTGCTCTGTGTCAGTGTGCATCAGGGGTTTTGAGGACAGGTGTCAATCCATATCTGCCAAGTGACCCTATGTAGGGGGAACAGTCCCTATTCTGCTCTGTGTCAGTGTGTATCAGGGGTTTTGAGGACAGGTGTCAATCCATATCTGCCAAGTGACCCTATGTAGGGGGAACAGTCTCTATTCTGCTCTGTGTCAGTGTGTATCAGGGATCATTAGGATAGGTGTCAATCCATATCTGCCAAGTGACCCTATGTAGGGGTAACAGTCCCTATTCTGCTCTGTGTCAGTGTGTATCATGGTCTCTGTGGACGGTGAACAGTCTCTATTCTGCTCTGTGTCAGTGTGTATCATGGTCTCTGTGGACAGGGAACAGTCTCTATTCTGCTCTGTGTCAGTGTGTATCAGGGGTTTTGAGGACAGGTGTCAATCCATATCTGCCAAGTGACCCTATGTAGGGGTAACAGTCCCTATTCTGCTCTGTGTCAGTGTGTATCATGGTCTCTGTGGACGGTGAACAGTCTCTATTCTGCTCTGTGTCAGTGTGTATCATGGTCTCTGAGGACGGGGAACAGTCTCTATTCTGCTCTGTGTCAGTGTGTATCAGGGCAGGGCTTTGAGGACAGGTGTCAATGTTAGGTGATTTCTGCCCTTTATGGATTAAAAGCAGACTCTGCATCAACTGTGCAATTTTCCATGGGAGTTTTGCCATGGATCCCCCTCCGGCATGCCACAGTCCAGGTGTTAGTCCCCTTGAAACAACTTTACCATCACTTTTGTGGCCAGAAAGAGTCCCTGTTGGTTTTAAAATTCGCCTGCCCATTGAAGTCAATGGCGGTTCGCGAACATTTGCGGAAGTTCGCGTTCGCGAACAGAAAATTTCGGGTTCGCGACAACACTAGTCTTTTAGTATAAAATCACCTGTCACTCTAAAGGTGTGATTTATCTATTAACATGTAACTGTGGGCTTTAAATTTAAGAATAAGTGAATTAGAAATATTAAGAGGGGTTTTATTAACAACAGCGTGTCTAAGCACTTTTTGGAAAAGCATAACTCCAATCTGGAATTTTTTGGTATTGAGAAAATGACTATGCATTGGAGGAGATTTTGGCAAGAAACCAAGCCTACAAAAACCAAAGTGGATTTGTATTGTCTCTTCATACACTGTGCACAAAGACAAAGTGGAAGAGAAAAAAGTTGATAGTGCAACCTTTAGGTTTTATTTGTACCTTTTGTGCTAAGTATTCACAAATGGGTCCTATTTTAGGCAATAGCATTTAACTGTGGACCCTGTATACAGTAAATACAGGGCCAACAGTTAAAAGAAAAGTGTTCTCTGTATAATCTGTCTTAAGGAAAAGGGTATGCAGAATATTACACACCCTTCTTAAGAGTAGACAAAGCATTCTGTAAATCAGGCATACGGGGTACAATACAATACCCACCATGGGTTCTTTAATCCAGTCCATTAGCAAAGAAACAGCATGGTGGACCGGTTCAAAGAATCCGCCTGATTTACAGAGCGGTTTGTCTACTATATAAAATGTGAGGAATAATCTGTATACCATTTCCGTAAACCAGATAATAACAGAGAGCACTGCTTTTTCTTTGTCAGTTTTAAAGTTAAGTTGCAATACCACCATATGTACCCAGATTCAAAGAACCTGTTGTGCTGCTTTCAGATATTGACTGTATCCATTGCACATTGCTAATGTGTGTGGTTACTTTGCAAGTGGTGCTCCACTTTTACCTTTTTGACTTTTTAAAGATTGTTTCAGTTTTTTAAGATCTTGGCCTATGTATTGACGCTTATCGTGGTTTATAATATTATAAATGTTTTCATTTTTTTTTTTTGTGTATACTTTTTGGGTCAAGAGGGAACCCCATACCCTTAGGTGTGCATTTAGTCTTTTGTTTTGTCATTCACCACTGACCACTGTTCCATTTTTCCCTGTGTCAAAAAGGAAAGAATCAAGGTATTGCAATGACCCTGTCAAAGTTCAGACCTCAACCCGATTTAAATGCTGGGGCAGAACCATTCAGAGAGCTGTGCGTTCACAAATGCCAGCAAACCTCAATTTACTGAAGTAATGTAAAGAAGAGTGGGCCAAAATTCCTCCACAACAATGTGAGAGACTGAAGAAAAAAAAAAAAAAAAAAAAAAAATCACACAGAAAACGATTACTTAAAGTTATTGCGGCTATAGGTGGTATATATGGGTGGTTCTATAAGCTTTTAAATTAGAAGGTGTACTTAGTTCTCACACATGGCTTCCCCATTTTGGCTTTAATTTTTGTTACATAAATTCAAACCCTGTATCACATAATTTGTAGTACATCTGAGGTTTTTTTTTTACCTAATTTGAAGACCTGATAATGATTATTATGTCCGGATATATAAAACCATAGTATTCAATGAGCTGAAGTGGTCTGGGTGCCTATAGTGTTCCTTAAAAACACCTTTTGTCCCTGCACCGATCTTGCTAAGGCTGACTCTCCTCCATAGTGGAGATCAACCTTGATGATCTCAGCCAATTCAATGATTTAGGCTATCGCACATGCAATACAAAATGCCACACCAATCAGCATCTCCTCATAGAGATGCATTGTATCAATGTATCTCTAAGGGGAACATTCAGCGTTTCAATGCAGCACTACAGGTGGTACTAGGCAGCAATGAAACCCTGGATTTTCTCATTTACGGTGCTAAGACTGCAAGAACAGACTATAGACACCAAAAGAATTAAGCTGCATCGGGTGGCCCACACACTATATATATATAGCGCGACCGGGCCCCTTTAAAAAAAAAATTAAAAAAATTAAAAAGCAGCCGCAAGTGCTGCTGGGAGGAAGTGGTCACTTCCTCCCAGCTCAATCCGCGCGGGAGGAGCGCGCGCCTGTGAAGAGGGAGCCACGCCGACTCCCATCATCCCCAGCCACCCTCCTGCAAAGAAAAGGTAAGAGACAGGAGGGTGGCTGGAAAATGAGCTGTGTGTGTGCATGTATGTATGTCTGTATGCATGCATGCATGTGTCTGTATGTATGCATGCATGCATGATTGGTTATGGGCAATGATAAATGTTCTATTATTGTGTTCCCATTCATGTGCAATAACTTATGATACCTATAGGGGGTGTAGTGAGCTATGTGACATTAAGAGCAAGAAGATGGCTGCTGCATATTTAATGAGACATGTGCTTTAGGGAGGAAGTGACCTATAGGTGGCCTAGTGAGCACTGTGACGTCGAGTGAATAAAGATGGCTGCCGCATAGTCAATGAGACATGTGCTTTAGGAAGGTATTGAGAATTCTTAAAGGACCACTCTAGGCACCCAGACCACTTCAGCTTAATGAAGTGGTATGGGTGCCAGGTCCAGCGAGGGTTAACTAATTTTTTTATAAACATAGCAGTTTCAGAGAAACTGCTATGTTTATCAATTAGTTAAGCCTTCCCCTTTTTCCTCTAGTGGCTGTCTCATTGACAGCCGCTAGAGGCGCTTGCGTGATTCTCACTGTGAAAATCACAGTGAGAGCACGCAAGCGTCCATAGGAAAGCATTATGAATACTTTCCTATGAGACCGGCTGAATGCGCGCGCAGCTCTTGCCGCGCGTGCGCATTCAGCCGACGGGGAGGATCGGAGGCGGAGAGGAGGAGGAGAGCTCCCCGCCCAGCGCTGGAAAAAGGTAAGTTTTAACCCTTTTCCCCTTTCCAGAGACGGGCGGGAGGGGGTCCCTGAGGGTGGGGGCACCCTCAGGGCACTCTAGTGCCAGGAAAACGAGTATGCTTTCCTGGCACTAGAGTGGTCCTTTAAGTCACTTCCTTTCACAAATGACCACATGTAGTATACACCTCCTAGAGATGACCATTAGGCATTTGTTATGTTACCTCTGTGGGTGGATACTAGATGGGAGGTTATTTAAGGGGTTACCAGAAACTAGAGAGGAGTTTCATGACTGGGTCGGAAGAAGCCAGGTGTCTTTAGAGGTGCCCATGTAAATCCATTTAACATGTGGCAAGAAACTCACCTCATTGTTCTGTGTGTTATGCTGATTCAATTATCCTGTGTAAGCTGCTGAATCTCCATGAATAGAGCTAAGTAGATTTCTTACCTGAATGTATTGTTTATAGCAGTGTGTGTTTTTAAAGTATGTTTTTTGTGTGCTTGATAATTGTATTCCCAGTAAAGTTTTGTTTATACTTTCATCAAAACTTTGCCTCTTCTCTGTTCATTCAAGATATTCACTAATATTTATGTGATTGACCAGTATACCTTTTATTATTTTATTTGTTGTATTATTTCATATTTATGAAATTCAGAACTTCATAAATATAAAGAAATTACTTAATTTACCATCACACATGCATGTCTGGATGCATGCATGTCTGTCCGTCCGTGTCCGTCTGTATGCATGCCTGCCTGTCTGTGCCTGCATGCCTGCCTGTCTGTGCCTGCATGCCTGCCTGTCTGTGCCTGCATGTCTGTGCCTGCATGCCTGCCTGTCTGTGCCTGCATGCCTGCCTGTCTGTGCCTGCATGCCTGCCTGTCTGTGCCTGCCTGTCTGTGCCTGTGCCTGCCTGCCTGCGTCTGCCTGTGCCTGCGTCTGCCTGTGCCTGCCTGCCTGTGCCTGCGTCTGCCTGTGCCTGCCTGCCTGTGCCTGCCTGCCTGTGCCTGCCTGCCTGTGCCTGCCTGCCTGTGCCTGCCTGCCTGTGCGTCATTATATATGTATGTATGTCAGTATGAACGTAGGTCTGTGTGGATGTGTGTATGGATGTCTGTATGCATGTAGTATGGCTGTATATATGCATGTATGTCAGTCAGTATGCCATTATGAATGTATGTCTGTACGCCATTATAAATGTATGTGTGTATGGATGTCAATGTCTGTATGTATGAATGTGCGTGTGTCTGTATGTATGTATGTATGTATGTATGTATGTATGTATGTATGTATGTGTCTTTATGTCCTCGTGCATGTATGTCTGTATGTATGTTAGTATATGTCTGTCTGTCACTATGTATGCCTGTGTGTATGTCTCAGTATGTGTGTGTCAGTATGTATGCCTGTATGCGTCTATGTCTGTTTCAGTATGTGTGTCTGTTAGTATGTATCAGTGTGTGTGTTTGTGTCTGTGTGTGGACCCAGTGGGCGGTATTTGGAGGCGGGCCCCAGGGGGACTAATCGGCGGGAAGGGTGCTGAAGTGGGTATTCTCTGGCTGTAGAAGGGAAGTATAGTGGGAGACCAGGAGCCGTAGTATAGGGATAGGGGCTTTAGGGCACGAAAATCCCAAATAGTTTTAATTACAAAAATAAAGTTTGTTCCTTGCTGCCCTGGGCCATGGAGGAGGGAGGAAATCCCAATGTCTAGTGGGAGACGCTATTTGTCTGCAGCAAATTGAGGATGTAGTCCCGCCCACTCTCCTCTAAATTGGGATGCACTGCAGCGGTCCATCCAAGAAGGAAACAAGAAAGTTCCTAAAATATTTCTTAACACCCTGAAAAGGTTGCCAGTTTGACTTAACAGCATATAATGCATTTGTACTACACTGTGTCCTAGCGCTGTAAAACCAGGGATATGTGGCTAGTTACTTTAACCAGTGTTTATTCATTTTCATGCATGGAAGAAGGAAAAAAAAAAAAAAAAAAAAAATAAGAGGACTAGGGCTGGACATGTGTGAGCTCTCTGGATCCTGCTGCCATTAATTTCCTATATTTTTTCATGCGGCTTAAATCGCAGTCATCCCAAGTCTCCCGGTAATTCAGCAGGGAGGCTTGGGATATCTGCAATTAAGTTGCCGGCTGGGAAGAAGTGATATCCTCTCATTTTCTCCCAGCTAAACAGATAGCAGTGCAGGAGGGAAGAAGCTGGAGACAGCACCATTACAATCAGCATGGAGAGGCTGGAGGGAGCTGCTGCATGCTCACTCCCATCAGCCTCAGCCCAGACCCCACGCAAGCCACGCTCCAGGACCCAAAAGGTAAGCCAAGATGTTGCTGCAATGTATGTCAGATTGTGTGTGCGCACATAGGTGCATATATGTGCCAGTGCGTGTGTGTATGCGAATTCATAGGTGCATATATGTGCCAGTGCGTGTATCTTCGTGTGTGCTAGAGATAACTACACAAAAATTAATTTGTAGAAAACACCATGAAACAGAATTGAGAGTTGCTTCTACCTAAATAGCATTACACAAATATTTTTCAACACAAGCTATTTTCAATTGTGTGGACAACAAATTTAGAGGAAAAAAACGGGTCGCAAGAGTATTCTGAGAACGGACAGCAACTGAAATAGCCTGCCCTTCGGTAGGTCCCCGCTCAGTTCTCAAGCTGGTTTTAGCTCATCTTGTGCCATTACAGAGAGAACATATCTGAAGCATATCAGACTGGTCCCACCCATACGGGTAGTCCAGATCCGAAATGCCAGCAAGTTCTCTCTGCACGAGAGATACAGCAACCCCAGACGATCGTTTCAGCCTTGTTAGGCATCATCAGTGAGGCATAGCTAATATCTCTCTAGGCACCGTGAGCAAGGGGTCCACGTCTGGATTACCCTTTAAACTTATGGAGAGGAAAAAAAACGGGTCGCAAGAGTATTCTGAGAACGGACAGCAACGGAAATAGCCTGCCCTTCGGTAGGTCCCCGCTCAGAACTCAAGCTGGTTTTAGCTCATCTTGTGCCATTACAGAGAGAACATATCTGAAGCATATCAGACTGGTCCCACCCATACGGGTAGTCCAGATCCGAAATGCCAGCAAGTTCTCTCTGCACGAGAGATACAGCAACCCCAGACGATCGTTTCAGCCTTGTTAGGCATCATCAGTGAGGCATAGCTAATATCTCTCTAGGCACCGTGAGCAAGGGGTCCACGTCTGGATTACCCTTTAAACTTATGGAGAGGAAAAAAACGGGTCGCAAGAGTATTCTGAGAACGGACAGCAACTGAAATAGCCTGCCCTTCGGTAGGTCCCCGCTCAGAACTCAAGCTGGTTTTAGCTCATCTTGTGCCATTACAGAGAGAACATATCTGAAGCATATCAGACTGGTCCCACCCATACGGGTAGTCCAGATCCGAAATGCCAGCAAGTTCTCTCTGCACGAGAGATACAGCAACCCCAGACGATCGTTTCAGCCTTGTTAGGCATCATCAGTGAGGCATAGCTAATATCTCTCTAGGCACCGTGAGCAAGGGGTCCACGTCTGGATTACCCTTTAAACTTATGGAGAGGAAAAAAACGGGTCGCAAGAGTATTCTGAGAACGGACAGCAACTGAAATAGCCTGCCCTTCGGTAGGTCCCCGCTCAGAACTCAAGCTGGTTTTAGCTCATCTTGTGCCATTACAGAGAGAACATATCTGAAGCATATCAGACTGGTCCCACCCATACGGGTAGTCCAGATCCGAAATGCCAGCAAGTTCTCTCTGCACGAGAGATACAGCAACCCCAGACGATCGTTTCAGCCTTGTTAGGCATCATCAGTGAGGCATAGCTAATATCTCTCTAGGATCTGGACTGCCCGTATGGGTGGGACCAGTCTGATATGTTTCAGAGAAGTTCTCTCCGTAATGGCACAAGATGAGCAAAAAACAGCTTGAGAACTGAGCGGTGACTGACCGAAGGGCAGGCTATTTCAGTTGCTGCCCGTTCTCAGTATTCTCTTGCGACCCATTTTTTACTCTCCACAAGTTTAAGGGATAATCCAGACGTGGACCCCTTGCTCACGGTGCCTAGGGAGATATCAGCTATGCCTCACTGATGATGCCTTATAAGGCTGAAACGATCGTCTGGAGTTGCTGTATCTCTCGTGCAGAGGGAACTTGCTGGCATTTCGGATCTGGACTGCCCGTATGGGTGGGACCAGTCTGATATGTTTCAGAGAAGTTCTCTCCGTAATGGCACAAGATGAGCAAAAAACAGCTTGAGAACTGAGCGGTGACTGACCGAAGGGCAGGCTATTTCAGTTGCTGCCCGTTCTCAGTATTCTCTTGCGACCCATTTTTTACTCTCCACAAGTTTAAGGGATAATCCAGACGTGGACCCCTTGCTCACGGTGCCTAGGGAGATATCAGCTATGCCTCACTGATGATGCCTTATAAGGCTGAAACGATCGTCTGGGGTTGCTGTATCTCTCGTGCAGAGGGAACTTGCTGGCATTTCGGATCTGGACTGCCCGTATGGGTGGGACCAGTCTGATATGTTTCAGAGAAGTTCTCTCCGTAATGGCACAAGATGAGCAAAAAACAGCTTGAGAACTGAGCGGTGACTGACCGAAGGGCAGGCTATTTCAGTTGCTGCCCGTTCTCAGTATTCTCTTGCGACCCATTTTTTACTCACGGACAACAAATTTATTTCCAGATAGGTGTAGTTCAATCTATGCATTTGCTGTTTTGGCCAACACAATGGAATTTGTTAATGCTATATACATAAAAATAATATCTGAGAATTTTGATATACTTTGTGACACTAATGAGCAAGGATTGTGGTTTCACAGTTTAAAAAGTAATTTTTACCCAGCAGGCTGGTTAACAACTTATAGAGACCCTGACAGTCAAACATAACGTTCAAGGAGAACTTTATAAAGTTTAATTTGATACATTGCTTTGGAACCTTCCATTAAAAAATAGTGACATAAGCAATTACAGATGCAGGCCAAAGCAGACTGATGATATTAGTGCAGTATGAAATAAGGTAGTGACGTCTATAAGCACCGTCACTGAAAGGCTGTCACCCGTCCTTGAAAATAAAGAGTGAAAAGAAGCACATTTGCAGAGGTAAAAAACACTGGAAACAGGAATAACCAGTTCTAGACAGGAGGATGAACAGGCTACCTTTTGGAGGAGTGGAGACCACTCCCAAGATAAAGAATTCAGGATTATATCAAGACTTTGTTAAAGGGAAACTATAGTGCCATGAAAAAAAACAAAAAAAAAACACCTTTCGTGGCGCTACAGCTTCCCGCTCAGTGAAGGTCATCTGCTCCAGTGGTGCAGAAGGGGTTAAAAACCCTTCTGTCACTAACCTGGGTCCGGCTCTGTCCACTTTCACTCCTCTCCTGCTGATGTAAGCCAGCGGGGAAGACCTAATGCTCATGGTCAGTGGCCGCGCTTGCATTAGGATTTCCCCATAGGACAGTTATTTAATTCCGGTGTCACCGGTATTCTGGTGACGCTGCAAGTCCTAGCATGAGGACATCCAACGTCATTTAGGAGACCAAAAGTATCCTAACCACATGTAAGTGCCTCTAGTGGCTCTCTGGTAGACAGTCGCTAGAGGAGTTAACCCTAGCATGTAATTATTGCAGTTTATTAATATTCGCCATTTTGGCTTTATTTTTGTTAAATTAATCCTAACACTATCATGTACACCCTGTTCCAAATTATTATGCAAAGTCTAGTTAAGTGTCACAAAGATTAAATATTTTGTTTTTCAGTTTAACTCATGGGTGGCATTGTGTCTCAGGGCTCTTTTGATCACTGAAAACAATCTCTTACACCTGTGATAATTAGATTGACAGATGAGCCCAATTTCAGGAAAAACTACTAAAGGATGGTGCTCCACATCGCACTATTAAGAGATTTGTGGCGGATTCAGAGCACAGACCGGTTCGTGCAGATAAAGGCACATTGAGGAAGATTTCTGCCAGATCCATGCATTGGATCAAGAGAGCAGCTGCTAAAATACCATTACATAGCAACAACCATATTTGAAGCTGCTGGTGCCTCTGGAGTCCCACGGACATCAAGGTGTAGAGTCCTCCAGAGTCTTGCAACTGTGCATAAACCTTCTATTTGGCCACCACTAACCAATGCTCACAAGCAGAAACGGCTGAATTGGGCAGAAAAATACATGACTCCTTTTTCAGACAGTCCTGTTCACTGATGAGTGCCGTGCAACCCTGGATGCTCCAGATGGATGGTGGACGACCACCCTGTCCAACAAGGCTGCGACATCAGCAAGGCGGTGGTGGAGTCATGTTTTGGGCCGGAATCATGTGAAAAGAGCTGGTCGGCCCCTTTAGGGTCTCCGAAGGTGTAAAGATGACCTCTGCAAAGTATGTGGAGTTTCTGACTGACCACTTTCTTCCCTGGTACAGAAGGAAGAACTATGCTTTCCGTAATAAAATCATCTTCATGCATGACAATGCACCATCTCATGCTGCAAAGAATACCTCTGCATCAATGGCTGCTCTGGGGATAAAAGGAGAGAAAGTCATGGTGTGGCCTCCATCCTCCCTTGACCTCAATCCTATTGAGAATCTTTGGAGTATCCTCAAGCAAAAGATCTATGAGGGTGGGAGGCAGTTTACATCCAAGCAGCAGCTCTGGGAGGCTATTCTGACATCTTGCAAACAAATTCAAGCAGAAACTGTCCAAAAACTCACAAGTTCAATGGATGCAAGACTTGTGAAGCTGCTATCAAATAAGGGGGTCTTATGTTAAAATGTAACGTGACCTGTTACTGTTTAAAAAGTTAAAATGTTGTTATAAGTCTGATTGAAATAGCTTTTGATTTCAGTAAATATGCTGCAAACACAACAAATGACAATTTTCAGTTCTTTACAACCTATAAAGTGTTTTGAAACTTACTGTGCGGAATAATTTGGAACAGTGCATTGCGAGTTTTTTAGGTTTAAAAAAAATACTGTTATCATTAGGAGGTTTGTTCAATAAAATTTGAATTGTATTCTTAATAGTTGATAAAACGAGAAATATGCTGACTATTATTTACATCAATTATTTAGGTAAAAGAAAAATATCATTTTCATAATAATTTGGAACAGGGTGTAATTTGTGGTACATTTTTTTTTACTTATTTGAAGACCTGCTAATGATTAAGTCCGGATATGTAAAACCATAGAATTCAATGAGCCCTTTAATATGCATCTTTGTTATGCTGTTTGTTGACAACTTATTTGCATGTGAGATACATAGGCATGAGCAGCACATTTTATTAGGGTGTGCACCCAGCAATTCCATCAGGATGTAGTGGGAAGGCACTGGGGGTGTCAATGATGCAACTTGCATCACTGCCGTCTCTCCATGAGTGGATTGATCGGAAAGGTGGCAGACTAAATCAAACAGGGGACACCAGAGAACTAACCATAGACCAGCAAGACAGGATCTCAAAATAGTAATCATGCAAAAATCATGACAGTAGAGAGAGCTGTTACGCTTTCCCCATGTTATTTTTTACTGTTCCATTTAACATGTTTATTGAAAGACTGTGTGCATGAGGTGACTTGTGTAGTCTAAAAATGCTGTAGCGGAGGGGCGGAGCTTGTCAGCCGAAACAAGCGGTCTCACAAACTAGGAGCTCCGTGAGAAAAACGGGGAAAAACAAAAAAATCCAGGCTGGGCACCCCCAAACAGCAGCAAAGACACGCTATACACCCCCGTACGACATGGGGAGAAAAACTGAAAAAAAATCGCCAAAGGAGAAAACCACCCAGGGACTCACAATTGGCGACATGTGGAGACAGGCCCGCGAGGCAAACGAGACCAACAAGGCGGCGCTTCATGGGGGCTGCTCCGATTTTTCAAGTGAACTCTCCGGAGAGTACCTGCCAACCCCCAAAACAGGTAGACCGATACAGCTGACCAACACTGACCCAGACACCGCTCCAGTGACCATAGCGGCCCTTACACGGCTCCTAGCACTGAGGGGCGACCTGAAGGGGCTGACAACTCGTCTAAGCACACTGGAACGCACAACTGAAACCACTACTAGAGACATCGGGGAACTCAGACAAACCGTGCAAGACCTGCAACGGCAACACAAACTACATGAACACCGCATGGCGGAGCAGGAGGATGCTGGGCGGCGAGACAACTTGAAAGCCAGAGGGCTCTCTGACACAATCCCCGAAACAGACCTACCACAAGTGGTCAAACGCCTACTTGCAGCCATAGTGCCACCCACGCAGGCCAACAAGATAATCCTCACCAACATATTCAGGATTCCAAAACCGCAGAGGGCGCCAGCCGAGGCCACCCGAGACACCATACTCTCCTTCCAAACTAGAAGGGACAAAACGACAGTCCTAGCCGCCCTAAGGGGAAAGACACTGTTTCAATTTGAAAGGATGGCAGTGAGTTTCTTTGCCAACCTCTCGGGAGATACCCTGGCTTGGCGGCGATCCCTCCAGCCACTCACCACACTTCTACGCCAACGGGACATTAAATACCGCTGGCAGGCGACCCACACACTCATGGTACAGCAGGGGTCGGACCCCCACCAAATCAGGGAACTGACCGACGCAACCCCGCTCATGCAGGCACTGGGCCTGTCACTGGACTCCCTCACTCAGACAGGCCAGAAGAGAGTAACCCCCCAACAACACTTGTGGGACCCGGCGACATTAGTCCCGTTCGTGCCGGCAGGTTGCACACCCGACCCGTACGTGGCACTCACTACTTAGGAGAAGAATCGGACTAGCTATGTGACAAGCTACCGACCAGATGCGCTGCTTACCAAGCAAAACACCGGCAGGAGTGGGACAGTGATACTAGAGACTTTGATGTCTAAGACTTTGCTTTCAGAGACCTTAGCGGGTGTCTCTACACCAGGGGGACTTAACCCACACACCACACCTCCCCCCCCCCCCCCCAGCCCACACATAAGCCGATATACCCATTTCTCCCCCCCAGCACATAGACACACGTCCACACACACACAACACACCATGCTTCCATTTCACTCTCTCCTACCCAGCATAACATAATTCACACTCACAGCATAGACCAGTCCTACTATGCTGACCGCATAACATGGCGCAATCGGACATGGAGACAGGAGTCAATAACCCAGACCTGTAAGGCCATGCCCTAACCTGACCGTTGATCTTATCGTTGCTAATAGGTAAAGCGCAGCTTACTTAACTAAGTATAAGCCACTGTAGCCTCAAGAGACAGAGACGTCCTGGATATAACTAGCAGTGTTTACACGTATACCTGCAGTCTTCGGTTTCACCCCTCCCTGTTATATTTGTTATGTTTATAGGAGTACCCCTTTGTGTATAGGACTTAGTCAGGTGAATCTTTAAGGGTTCGCTACTCACTTTCCCAGAGTTTAAACTGTGTACTGATGCTATTTTATGTTGCAAGCAAAATATACTAATGCTAACGGTTTGTTACTGTATAATGGCTTGTACAGGAGCAGCACAACCTGTACCCGCACCACATATGAGCCGGCCACAGCTGCAAGGTAAAACATAATGTTGGTGTAACCAACATAGCATAGTTCAACGTTGCCTACCTAATCTTCATTTGACAAACTCACAGTAAGGCCGAGCTCATTAAGTGATAGAGGAAGCTAACTGTGTTGCGCGCACCACTTAACAACCAAATGGAGTCAGAGGAAGTTCATAGCGCATGTAGTCAGTCTTGAATAATTCGCTTAATCACTTATGCCACACACAACATACTGAACAATCTTAAGTGCAGGGATGTGTTTTTTTATTTTTATTTTCCCTTTCTTCTTTTCTCCAGTTATAAGCCAGACCTAGCACTGTTTTACTGTACCTCATGCCTTTTAATTTACCTGTGTACGGCACTAAATGTATGATATGCTCTTTTGTGCAGCGTAAACAGTAGCCTGTTTCCTACCAACTTGCTTACGGTTTGCTCTTCTCAGTATCGCATATCGCCTGACTTTCCTCACACCACATATATGCATGCTTCCACCCAGAGGAAACTATAACCTTATAATATGCCCAAGATGTAGGACAAATATAGGTCTATAGGCAACAGTGAGCTGTTAGACTACCATGTATAACCATGCCTATATCTAGAATACTAGCTAAACATAGCCTGTTACCTCTCAGACGCACTCAAATCATAAATCATTATGTATCACTACTCGCTGAATACACCAGGCAACACTGATGCATGTACCTTCGCAACCAGTATTATTATTCTGTTATCTTGTCTTTTTTATTTTTTTTTTTTTTAAAGTGTGCTCTCTCATTTTCGCCATGACAATGTATGCAATCGAAAACCTGTACCCGCTGTTGTGGCGCTACTGGTCTTTATGTTATATGATATCGTGCACACGAAAAAAGAAAGAATTAAAAAAAAAAAATGCTGTAGCGGTCTGTGCCTACAGCTGTGCAACAAAATGTTATATGAAAAAAAAAAAAAAATGAGGTAGGTGTAAGTAATATGAGGGTATGGGTGGGAATGACGATTGTGTGCAAGAGAGGATATAGTTTGGAGTGATATTAAATGTGGAGAGTAAGGGATATGCATTAGCGGGAGGGATGGGCTCAATGATAGGAATATGTGTTGAGAGGGAGTGATGGGAGTTATGGGAAAAAATGTGGGACTGATGACATGATGGGAGAATTAGGAGAGTGTGATGGGAGTGAAAGTGAGTTTGGAGAATAGGTGATGGGATGATGGAGAGGAGTGAGTTAAGGAGCCATAACAGAGAGGTAGAACACAGAGGGATTTGTGACAGGGTGGTTGCAATAGGAGGAGACTAACCGAGTTCCAGCTATTTTACACCACAGTTCTCAATACATACACACATATATATATACACACACACACACACACACACACACTGTAGCATTCTGTTCTGTGTTTTAGCAACTATTTTCACAATTATTAGAACACTGATGACTACGGTTGGTAGAATAAGAGCAGGAAGTGTTCTCTGCTAGGGATCTCCATGTTGTATTCTACAAGAGAGTGACGCTTGATTGGAAGCCAAAGAGATGTGTTATCACATCCCCTGCAAGCTTGGCTCATGAGAATACTGCAGGGTCTTCCATTTCTCCTCCACCACCAACTGGTAGTGCTGTCCATAGAGGGCAAGGACAGTAAACATTAAAATCCAGCGCACTTCTTTATCTACTAAACAGCTACTTTGGTGCTGACCGATTTTGCTACGATTTTACATCAGCACCCCCTTTAAGCTTGTTCAGGTGAGTGCAGCCGACCCCTTGTTTTCTCACATACAGGGTAAGAAGGCATACTTACCGGCTATTACGAAGCCAAAACAGAGTCCACCGACACCAGACTCCGTTCCAGTTACCACCCCTGTACTGAAAGAGCTCCTGGCAGATTTAAAACACACCCTCCAAGCAGACATGGCAACGATCCGGAGGCCTACAGGGCCTGACAGGCCACAACAGAGTGAATGAAGAAGCCTCACACAAAGGCACACAGCACATGGAAACAAGCTGTCCGGGAACTACAAAGGCAGACCCAAACATATGAATGCCGTTTCGCGGCACAAGAGGATATCAGACGCCGGAACAACTTAAAAGTCAGAGGAATCTCTGAGGACGTTTCAGAAGCCGAATTACCGCACCTCATGATTAGACTTCTGGTAGCATTTGTGCGGCCGCGGCAGGCTAAGGCAGTATAGCTCTGGTGGTCTCTTCTGCATCCCCAAACCGGCTAAAGCACCGGCCGCTGTCCTGAGGGACCTGGTGGTCCATTTCCAGACCAGAACCAACAAAGCAGCAGTGCTAGCGGCCCACAAGGGTACATCGCTGTTCCAATTTGAGAATATGTCCCTTGCCTTCTATCAGGACCTCTCAAACAGGACCATGGCATGGCGGAGGTCCTTTAAGCCTTTGACCTCAATTCTGCAACAACGAAATATACGTTACCGCTTATCCCGCTCACTCCTGATAATACACAGAGACTCCACTTACTACAGGGTCTACAAGATGCACCAGCGTTGCTGCGAGACCTGGGACTACCACAGGACAGTCTGTCCAGTAAAGACCCTACCACCGCACAGAAAACCCCACATGCATAGAACCCAGCAAAAAACACCCCGTGACAGACCCTGGCGGACTCATGGGCGGCAGCCCTGACCTGAGAGGAGACCAACACACTGCCTTACCTTAAGTTTTGTTTTCTCTTGTGTTATTCTACAAATTTAACTGATTGCTGCATTTGCTTTTAGATAACTCCCCTAGGCCATTTGACCGTTACAAACAGCAGTTATCCCTCTCCTGCTCACTCCCTTCCCCCTCCCCCCCTCTGGGTACTGCTACCTAATTCCCACCACCTATTTGACAATGAGGTGTTACAATATTAATTCTATTCCCATAGCAGACACCAGACCAGAATATGCATGGGGTTACATACCTCAATGCCAGATTCATCTGTATATGTATGCAGTCGCTCTTTCCCACTCCACCACATGCAACATGCCTTCCTTAGCCCTGGCAGAGCAATGTAGACGTCGGAGGTACAGTAGCCTGCCCTTGCCTAGCAAATGTGTAAAATATGGTTTACTGCCTGTATAATTCCTATGCAAGTCCCAAACCACACATGAGACTACACGTCTTAACTAAGCACAACAACATGTCAGTTCATCTAAACCAGCATACTGGTTCTCGAACCACTACTCTTACCGTAATATAAAAATGTGCCTGTATACCTACTCCTTGGAATATATGTTGAATTCCTATGTATTTTGAAACCGCTGTTGTAGTGAACTGAAACAATGTGTTAACTTGTGCACAACAAAAATTAAAAAAAGCAAAACCAGACAGCAACAAGTACAGGCAAAGATAGTTTTACTGTGCATTAGTGAAATAATTACCCAACTTATACATACAGATATAAATAAAACGTATTAAGCCTCCTCTTCCAATAGTTTACATATTTAATAAACAAAACCCTGAGAGTAATTTAGTATCTTCCTGTAAAGTATGCAACTTATAAAGGGTGGGGTGTTCCATTTTTTTCTCCCACTCCTATTCGTACTTGCCTTGGAGCTATTCTTCTCTGTGATACATGGCAATCACAATGCAGTGGATCCGATTGGGTGTGTATTTTGAGCATTCGGCACCCGGTGCAGATTTTATATTTGCCCCAAACACCCCCCACCCCAATTTTGAAATGTAAAAAACACCCATACATTTTTTTCTTTTAAATGTATTTAGCATTGAGCAGAGTTTGTGTGCTTGAATGTAAGCATGTTTTTGTATTAAGTATGTGTGAGTGAATGTAGGGGTGGGTTTGCATTTGAATGCAGGCGTGCATTTGTGTGTAGTGTTGCTATTTGGATGCAGGTGTGTATTTGTGTGTAGTGTTGGCGAAATGCTGAGATGTATGCACATATACTCAAACACACTGGCACATGCAGATACATGTAAATACATAGAAACAGTCATGCACAGATACAGACAAACACTGTATCTGTGTGCCAAACATCGATACAAACACACACACACACACACACACGTGTACAGAGACACATAGGCACTGACACACATACAGATACACAGGTATTAGTGTGTGTGTGTGTGTGTGTGTGTGTGAGTGTGCATATATAGTGAGCAGTGTGTATTGTTTGTGTGTGCACCCCCCCTAGACTCTTACCTGTGTCGAGGGAGGAGAGGGGTGGGACACAACATTCCCTGGTGGTCCAGTGGCGCAGTATGGTTGCCTAGTGAAGAGGGGCACAGGAGTCTTCACGTTTGCTTCACATCCAGCAGTAGCATGTCCTCTGTTCTTGCATTGCCACAGCAACACTCTTGCGGATCTCAAGAACATAAGACATGTTGCTGCTGGATGTGAAGCAAATGTGGAGGCTCCTGCAAGCGGCATGAAAGTGCGCCCCAGGCATCCCCCTAGTGAGTGGCAACCGGGGCAGACACCCCCCTTAGTACGCTACTGGATCTGATAACAGATTTGGTAGTCTACAAGCATATGGTACTTTTCCCACTCAAATTAAGCATGCTACAGTCACTCATATTTAAAATAAAAAAATAACATTAAAAAAAAAAAAAAAAAGTCTTAATGTGATGCCTTTTGCGACCAAGTTTCGAGAATGACTACCATATTCCAGACTTAACGAAAAAAGGAGAAAGTGTAGACTTCAGACAAAATGTCTCAGAGAACACTTGTGAGATATAGAACTGAATTGTCTGCCACTGAAGTATTGAAAATAAAAAATATATTTAATCGGTATACGGAACCATGAACAATATAAAACGAACAAACAAAAAAAGGTGAGTGAAAAATATAAATAAACCCACTCAAAAAACAGGGGGGAGGATAGATAAATAGCTCAGGGAGCAAGGGAGAGGCTTAAATGGACGGTATGTATAGTGCTTAAATAGGTGCACACAAACAGTGGCTATCTAGAAGCTAGCTCCTAAAACCCATATAGCATAAGGGACCCCGCCAAAAAATACTGAGACCAAATGAATACTCAGTAGGGAGGTATATGCTAAAGGTAAGGAGACATACTCGTCACAGTTGAAACGGCTATACTGGAGGATACAGTGACTCAAAGATTACAAAGTAGCTAAATACTGTCTGTTAATAATGAGGTACATCCATAGTAGTGATAGTCGTTATGAGCAGAGCAAAAGCTCTTAAAATGCCTAAATAGATGCACACAAACGGTGGCTCTATAGAGGGTCCCTCTTCAACCCCATGTAGCACAGGAAACCCCCACCGTATGCTGAGATCGAATCAAACCTCTTTGGGGAGATGTAAACTACAGGTGGAGAGGCATCCCAATTCAGACGGCTACACTAGAGGATAAAGTTTACTCAGTATAACACAGTAGCTAAATGTAATCTACTAGTAATGAGGTGCATCCTCAGTAAGGATAGTCGATTAAATTAGTAAAAGCTCTCAATTCCCTACATAACGCTCCAATCAGGCTAACAATCTTCCCCCCTCAATAGCACACCCCAAACCATGTGAAGTGAATACAGTGCTGTGGAATTAAAAAGTCATAGTCTGCCTAACGCGTTTCGGCGCTATAAAGAGCGCCTTTCTCAAAGGCTATCAACGTGGAACTGTCCACGGACTAGTGTTAAATATGTTCTGCAGCCGGGTATTAGCCAATGAACGGTGAGTAGAGGCGGCGTTTATCTAAATGACGTGATCGTTTCTGATTGGTGAATGATCCGTCAATCTTGTATGAGTGCACCACTGACAAAAGGGGGGGAGGGTACAGAGGCGGAGCCAAGTGCCGATCAGGACCGCAAGTGTATTGCGTTGCCAAGGACACTGGCTACAATGTTAAACCCGATAACCAATTGTTCGTAAATGCCCAAAAGATGATCCTCCGTAGGATCAATCTTAGATGTAATGCCCTCATGCTCCCCATGGTTCCCAGATGATTAGGGGGGTAGTGCAATAATACTGTATGCTTATTACTTAAAGAAATATTGTCAAATTCTTTCAAATGTGACCTGATTGTCCCCTATAAGTATTTAGGACCTGAGGGTAGGATTTGGACAGTGCAGTGATGCTACAACCTAAACAAGGATAAACGCTACAATGGCTGTCTATAGGTTCCTAAGGTAATTCAGAATTAAATAGTGATCAAATAATGGTGTTGATAATTGTATAAATTATAAGGTGACAAACAAAAATATATATAACCATAGGAAGGATTATCATGATGCAATAAAGGGGGTGAATGTGAATCCTTCGTTAAGGCCATTGGGGGATAGGGTGTCTAACGTCTGAATCCAATAGCATTCACGCTTTTTTAGGATCAGGTCCAGATCACCTCCTCTTTTCCCCACATTGACCTTTTCAACCCCTGCAAATTTAAAGCATCTAGATGTGTCGTCATGGTGTGTTCTGGCATGTCTAGCCACAGGGGTGTCCCTGTCAGATGAAACAGAATGAATATGTTCCATCATTCGTCTTTTTAGGGGGCGTATTGTTTTCCCCACATATTTTTTACCGCATTTACAGGTTAGGAGATAAACTACACCCATTGAATTACAATTGAAAAATTGTTTTATTGGAATTCTAACTGTTCCAGAGGAGTCGGTTATGGACTTGGAGTCTCTATCTATGTAGCGACAGGCTACGCAGCGTCCACACTGATAGGTACCGTATACATTAAGCCAGCATTGTTTGTTTGCATTTCTTTTTGAAAGATGACTTGGTACCAACATGTCCTTTATATTTTTACCTCTTTTAGCTGTTAATGAGACACGTGGGGGGATCACATCTTTCAAATGCTTATCTTGGGTAAGTAATGGCCAGAACCTAGCCAGGATCTTTTTAGCTGTGTCCCACCCTGCATCAAAATTTGCCACACACCTAATGGTTTTAGGGGTGCATGGTTTAGGACTATTATCAAGGAGGACCTCACGTTCGCTTAAGAGTGCCCTTTGGTATGCCTGTTTCAGACATCTGTTCGGGTAGCCCTTAGCTTTAAATCTTGCTCTTAATAAGGCTGCCTTCTCTATAAAATCATCCATAGAGGAGCAATTCCTTTTCAATCGCAAGTACTGTCCCACTGGAATACCCCTCTTAAGGGGATTGGGGTGGTAACTCCGCCAATTAAGCATGTTGTTAGTTGACGTGGGTTTCCGATATAGGGAGGTCTTAATCTCGAGTTGGTCCGTGATGGTGAAAGTGCAGTCTAAAAAGTTCAAAGAGGAGGTACCAATTTCCATCGTTAAACGTAGATTCAGGTCATTTTGATTCAAAATCCCCACAAATTCAATGAATAGTTGTTTGGTACCTGTCCATATCACCAGGATATCGTCTATATAGCGTTTCCAAAGATGGACAAAAGCCATGTAATGCTTTAAACGTTCCGAATAGACGACGTGTTGTTCCCACCAACCCAGGTGCAGGTTCGCATAAGAGGGCGCACAAGACGTCCCCATCGCAGTCCCCTGCACCTGGTGGTAGAATTTGTTGTTGAACAGGAAAAAGTTATGGGTCAAAATGAACTTGAGAAGGTCAAGGACGAAGGTTGTGTGACATGAATGACTAGAGCCTCTTGTTTCGAGGAACGATCCTATGTGTTGTATACCCCCCCGTATGAGGTATCGAGGAGTATAGTGCCTCCACATCGAGGCTACACAGGATGGCCCCCTCTGGTACTCTGATTGCCGTGATGCAACTTAGAGTGTCTTTGGTGTCCCTAAGGTAGGACGGCAATTTCTCAACATATGGGCGCAGAATTTTGTCCACGTAGACGCTACCTCTACATGTTAAATTATTTGTGCCTGACACAATTGGTCTTGCTGTCAACGGTTCATAACCCTTGTGTACTTTTGGAAGGCAATAGAAGGTTGATATAACAGGATTTTGAACAAAAATACTCATATGTTCTTCCTTAGTCAGTACACCTTGATCAAATGCTCTGTCAAGTAAAGTTTTGAATTCAGAGAGGAATTTTGATGTGGGGTTAGATGGCAGGACTTTGTATGTGTTAGCATCTCCGAGGATCTTTTCGGCCAGCTGAATGTAATGTGTTCTATTTAAAATGACAATGTTGCCCCCCTTGTCTGCTGGTTTAATGATAACATGTTCATTGTCCCTTAAGTCCGTCAAGGCTTTCCATTCAGTTCTTGTAAGATTATCTCTGGGTTTAGCCTTAAAAGTGTCAATGTCTAGATGTTTGATCATATTGGTAGTGGACTCAACGAACATGTCAATATTTTTAAATTCGCGGAAGTTAGGGGTGAATCTGCTTTTTGGGCGCAAATCTGTATATGGTGGGGGGGAGGCATTGTCATTTGATTCTAGAAGGGACACCAGATCAAGAAGGCATTGATATTCTTTTGTATCAAAGCCTAATTCTTTAGCTTTTTTTCTCATCTCTTATTTTAAAGAATTTATGAAGTGCCAACTTCCTCCCGAACAAGTTAATGTCCTTTATCCATTCGAATTTACAGAATGGTGGAGTGGGGACAAAAGATAGGCCTTTCATAATTACTTGTTTCTGTGTGTCAGTGAGAGGAGTATCTGAAATATTAATTATTCTGGTGTCTACTTCTAGTAGCGTCTGCGAGTCCTTCCCCGGTTGCGAGTCTGTCTGTACTGCATTTGATGTTCCCCCTCCCGCAGGGGTTGCCCTAAAAAAGACACCCCTTTTTTGAGGATTCCTTTACCCCTCTGAGTGGTTTGTCTCGTTTGGGGTGCTACTGTCTGTTCGCCATCCGTGTCTGAGGTCTCATACTCGGATGTAGTACAGTAATCGGAGTCTACTTTTGAAATTTTCTTGAAGTGTCTGTAAATTCTACCTGATCTGTAGTCTTCATTATCTCTAACGAATTTCTTATGTTTACGTGATTTTATCACATTCTGGTATTTGTTTAAATTCTCTTGTAGTCTCTGTTCTTGTGTTTGGAAGGAAGGGTCGCTAGTACATTTTTGGATTTCTTCAATGGCCGTGTTCACTTTTACATCAATTTGTTTTAATCTATCGGATTCAAATTTTACTAAGATTTCCATATATTTTTTTGAGCATATATTGGATGCGTCTTCCCATTCCTTAAGTAAGCCAGGGTCATCCATTTGTGTATTTGGTGTGGTTTGTATTCTCAACCCCCTTGGGATCATGGACTTGCCCAGATAGTTTTTTAAGGATGTGATTTCCCACCCAACTCTAATCTGTTGTTTGCATAAATTGCTTAGCGTCCTAAATTTATAATTGATATTGTCATTTTCAGTTAGCAGAGTAGGATTGCTATCTGAAAAGACAGATTCGGCATCTATGCACCAGGAGTTAGGTTCTTTTAATTGGGATAGAAAGTTCGCCATGACGAATGTAGGATAGATACCTACTAATGGAAATATACTGACACACTAATAGGTATTAAAACCTCTATATACTAGATATACTAAGAAAAAGGAAGAAAAAATCCCTAGAACAGGGATAGCTTCAGTGTGTCCAGTTTATATCTCGAAAGGGGATAACCCTTATAATGTTTAACGAAAAAAGGAGAAAGTGTAGACTTCAGACAAAATGTCTCAGAGAACACTTGTGAGATATAGAACTGAATTGTCTGCCACTGAAGTATTGAAAATAAAAAATATATTTAATCGGTATACGGAACCATGAACAATATAAAACGAACAAACAAAAAAAGGTGAGTGAAAAATATAAATAAACCCACTCAAAAAACAGGGGGGAGGATAGATAAATAGCTCAGGGAGCAAGGGAGAGGCTTAAATGGACGGTATGTATAGTGCTTAAATAGGTGCACACAAACAGTGGCTATCTAGAAGCTAGCTCCTAAAACCCATATAGCATAGGGGACCCCGCCAAAAAATACTGAGACCAAATGAATACTCAGTAGGGAGGTATATGCTAAAGGTAAGGAGACATACTCGTCACAGTTGAAACGGCTATACTGGAGGATACAGTGACTCAAAGATTACAAAGTAGCTAAATACTGTCTGTTAATAATGAGGTACATCCATAGTAGTGATAGTCGTTATGAGCAGAGCAAAAGCTCTTAAAATGCCTAAATAGATGCACACAAACGGTGGCTCTATAGAGGGTCCCTCTTCAACCCCATGTAGCACAGGAAACCCCCACCGTATGCTGAGATCGAATCAAACCTCTTTGGGGAGATGTAAACTACAGGTGGAGAGGCATCCCAATTCAGACGGCTACACTAGAGGATAAAGTTTACTCAGTATAACACAGTAGCTAAATGTAATCTACTAGTAATGAGGTGCATCCTCAGTAAGGATAGTCGATTAAATTAGTAAAAGCTCTCAATTCCCTACATAACGCTCCAATCAGGCTAACAATCTTCCCCCCTCAATAGCACACCCCAAACCATGTGAAGTGAATACAGTGCTGTGGAATTAAAAAGTCATAGTCTGCCTAACGCGTTTCGGCGCTATAAAGAGCGCCTTTCTCAAAGGCTATCAACGTGGAACTGTCCACGGACTAGTGTTAAATATGTTCTGCAGCCGGGTATTGGCCAATGAACGGTGAGTAGAGGCGGCGTTTATCTAAATGACGTGATCGTTTCTGATTGGTGAATGATCCGTCAATCTTGTATGAGTGCACCACTGACAAAAGGGGGGGAGGGTACAGAGGCGGAGCCAAGTGCCGATCAGGACCGCAAGTGTATTGCGTTGCCAAGGACACTGGCTACAATGTTAAACCCGATAACCAATTGTTCGTAAATGCCCAAAAGATGATCCTCCGTAGGATCAATCTTAGATGTAATGCCCTCATGCTCCCCATGGTTCCCAGATGATTAGGGGGGTAGTGCAATAATACTGTATGCTTATTACTTAAAGAAATATTGTCAAATTCTTTCAAATGTGACCTGATTGTCCCCTATCAGTATTTAGGACCTGAGGGTAGGATTTGGACAGTGCAGTGATGCTACAACCTAAACAAGGATAAACGCTACAATGGCTGTCTATAGGTTCCTAAGGTAATTCAGAATTAAATAGTGATCAAATAATGGTGTTGATAATTGTATAAATTATAAGGTGACAAACAAAAATATATATAACCATAGGAAGGATTATCATGATGCAATAAAGGGGGTGAATGTGAATCCTTCGTTAAGGCCATTGGGGGATAGGGTGTCTAACGTCTGAATCCAATAGCATTCACGCTTTTTTAGGATCAGGTCCAGATCACCTCCTCTTTTCCCCACATTGACCTTTTCAACCCCTGCAAATTTAAAGCATCTAGATGTGTCGTCATGGTGTGTTCTGGCATGTCTAGCCACAGGGGTGTCCCTGTCAGATGAAACAGAATGAATATGTTCCATCATTCGTCTTTTTAGGGGGCGTATTGTTTTCCCCACATATTTTTTACCGCATTTACAGGTTAGGAGATAAACTACACCCATTGAATTACAATTGAAAAATTGTTTTATTGGAAGTAGACACCAGAATAATTAATATTTCAGATACTCCTCTCACTGACACACAGAAACAAGTAATTATGAAAGGCCTATCTTTTGTCCCCACTCCACCATTCTGTAAATTCGAATGGATAAAGGACATTAACTTGTTCGGGAGGAAGTTGGCACTTCATAAATTCTTTAAAATAAGAGATGAGAAAAAAAGCTAAAGAATTAGGCTTTGATACAAAAGAATATCAATGCCTTCTTGATCTGGTGTCCCTTCTAGAATCAAATGACAATGCCTCCCCCCCACCATATACAGATTTGCGCCCAAAAAGCAGATTCACCCCTAACTTCCGCGAATTTAAAAATATTGACATGTTCGTTGAGTCCACTACCAATATGATCAAACATCTAGACATTGACACTTTTAAGGCTAAACCCAGAGATAATCTTACAAGAACTGAATGGAAAGCCTTGACGGACTTAAGGGACAATGAACATGTTATCATTAAACCAGCAGACAAGGGGGGCAACATTGTCATTTTAAATAGAACACATTACATTCAGCTGGCCGAAAAGATCCTCGGAGATGCTAACACATACAAAGTCCTGCCATCTAACCCCACATCAAAATTCCTCTCTGAATTCAAAACTTTACTTGACAGAGCATTTGATCAAGGTGTACTGACTAAGGAAGAACATATGAGTATTTTTGTTCAAAATCCTGTTATATCAACCTTCTATTGCCTTCCAAAAGTACACAAGGGTTATGAACCGTTGACAGCAAGACCAATTGTGTCAGGCACAAATAATTTAACATGTAGAGGTAGCGTCTACGTGGACAAAATTCTGCGCCCATATGTTGAGAAATTGCCGTCCTACCTTAGGGACACCAAAGACACTCTAAGTTGCATCACGGCAATCAGAGTACCAGAGGGGGCCATCCTGTGTAGCCTCGATGTGGAGGCACTATACTCCTCGATACCTCATACGGGGGGGTATACAACACATAGGATCGTTCCTCGAAACAAGAGGCTCTAGTCATTCATGTCACACAACCTTCGTCCTTGACCTTCTCAAGTTCATTTTGACCCATAACTTTTTCCTGTTCAACAACAAATTCTACCACCAGGTGCAGGGGACTGCGATGGGGACGTCTTGTGCGCCCTCTTATGCGAACCTGCACCTGGGTTGGTGGGAACAACACGTCGTCTATTCGGAACGTTTAAAGCATTACATGGCTTTTGTCCATCTTTGGAAACGCTATATAGACGATATCCTGGTGATATGGACAGGTACCAAACAACTATTCATTGAATTTGTGGGGATTTTGAATCAAAATGACCTGAATCTACGTTTAACGATGGAAATTGGTACCTCCTCTTTGAACTTTTTAGACTGCACTTTCACCATCACGGACCAACTCGAGATTAAGACCTCCCTATATCGGAAACCCACGTCAACTAACAACATGCTTAATTGGCGGAGTTACCACCCCAATCCCCTTAAGAGGGGTATTCCAGTGGGACAGTACTTGCGATTGAAAAGGAATTGCTCCTCTATGGATGATTTTATAGAGAAGGCAGCCTTATTAAGAGCAAGATTTAAAGCTAAGGGCTACCCGAACAGATGTCTGAAACAGGCATACCAAAGGGCACTCTTAAGCGAACGTGAGGTCCTCCTTGATAATAGTCCTAAACCATGCACCCCTAAAACCATTAGGTGTGTGGCAAATTTTGATGCAGGGTGGGACACAGCTAAAAAGATCCTGGCTAGGTTCTGGCCATTACTTACCCAAGATAAGCATTTGAAAGATGTGATCCCCCCACGTGTCTCATTAACAGCTAAAAGAGGTAAAAATATAAAGGACATGTTGGTACCAAGTCATCTTTCAAAAAGAAATGCAAACAAACAATGCTGGCTTAATGTATACGGTACCTATCAGTGTGGACGCTGCGTAGCCTGTCGCTACATAGATAGAGACTCCAAGTCCATAACCGACTCCTCTGGAACAGTTAGAATTCCAATAAAACAATTTTTCAATTGTAATTCAATGGGTGTAGTTTATCTCCTAACCTGTAAATGCGGTAAAAAATATGTGGGGAAAACAATACGCCCCCTAAAAAGACGAATGATGGAACATATTCATTCTGTTTCATCTGACAGGGACACCCCTGTGGCTAGACATGCCAGAACACACCATGACGACACATCTAGATGCTTTAAATTTGCAGGGGTTGAAAAGGTCAATGTGGGGAAAAGAGGAGGTGATCTGGACCTGATCCTAAAAAAGCGTGAATGCTATTGGATTCAGACGTTAGACACCCTATCCCCCAATGGCCTTAACGAAGGATTCACATTCACCCCCTTTATTGCATCATGATAATCCTTCCTATGGTTATATATATTTTTGTTTGTCACCTTATAATTTATACAATTATCAACACCATTATTTGATCACTATTTAATTCTGAATTACCTTAGGAACCTATAGACAGCCATTGTAGCGTTTATCCTTGTTTAGGTTGTAGCATCACTGCACTGTCCAAATCCTACCCTCAGGTCCTAAATACTGATAGGGGACAATCAGGTCACATTTGAAAGAATTTGACAATATTTCTTTAAGTAATAAGCATACAGTATTATTGCACTACCCCCCTAATCATCTGGGAACCATGGGGAGCATGAGGGCATTACATCTAAGATTGATCCTACGGAGGATCATCTTTTGGGCATTTACGAACAATTGGTTATCGGGTTTAACATTGTAGCCAGTGTCCTTGGCAACGCAATACACTTGCGGTCCTGATCGGCACTTGGCTCCGCCTCTGTACCCTCCCCCCCTTTTGTCAGTGGTGCACTCATACAAGATTGACGGATCATTCACCAATCAGAAACGATCACGTCATTTAGATAAACGCCGCCTCTACTCACCGTTCATTGGCCAATACCCGGCTGCAGAACATATTTAACACTAGTCCGTGGACAGTTCCACGTTGATAGCCTTTGAGAAAGGCGCTCTTTATAGCGCCGAAACGCGTTAGGCAGACTATGACTTTTTAATTCCACAGCACTGTATTCACTTCACATGGTTTGGGGTGTGCTATTGAGGGGGGAAGATTGTTAGCCTGATTGGAGCGTTATGTAGGGAATTGAGAGCTTTTACTAATTTAATCGACTATCCTTACTGAGGATGCACCTCATTACTAGTAGATTACATTTAGCTACTGTGTTATACTGAGTAAACTTTATCCTCTAGTGTAGCCGTCTGAATTGGGATGCCTCTCCACCTGTAGTTTACATCTCCCCAAAGAGGTTTGATTCGATCTCAGCATACGGTGGGGGTTTCCTGTGCTACATGGGGTTGAAGAGGGACCCTCTATAGAGCCACCGTTTGTGTGCATCTATTTAGGCATTTTAAGAGCTTTTGCTCTGCTCATAACGACTATCACTACTATGGATGTACCTCATTATTAACAGACAGTATTTAGCTACTTTGTAATCTTTGAGTCACTGTATCCTCCAGTATAGCCGTTTCAACTGTGACGAGTATGTCTCCTTACCTTTAGCATATACCTCCCTACTGAGTATTCATTTGGTCTCAGTATTTTTTGGCGGGGTCCCCTATGCTATATGGGTTTTAGGAGCTAGCTTCTAGATAGCCACTGTTTGTGTGCACCTATTTAAGCACTATACATACCGTCCATTTAAGCCTCTCCCTTGCTCCCTGAGCTATTTATCTATCCTCCCCCCTGTTTTTTGAGTGGGTTTATTTATATTTTTCACTCACCTTTTTTTGTTTGTTCGTTTTATATTGTTCATGGTTCCGTATACCGATTAAATATATTTTTTATTTTCAATACTTCAGTGGCAGACAATTCAGTTCTATATCTCACAAGTGTTCTCTGAGACATTTTGTCTGAAGTCTACACTTTCTCCTTTTTTCGTTAAACATTATAAGGCATTATATTCGAGATATAAACTGGACACACTGAATCTATCCCTGTTCTAGGGATTTTTTCTTCCTTTTTCTTAGCATATTCCAGACTTGCCAACTTCCTTTAAAGGGACACTATAGTCACCAGAACTACAGCTTAATGTAGTTGTTGTGGTGAGTACAATAGTTCCCTTCAGGCTTTTGTTCATGCAAACACTGCCTTTTTTAGAGACAAGGCAGTGTTTACATTGCCCCTAGGGACACCTCCAAGTGGCCACTCCATAAACGGCCACTGGAGGTGCTTCCTGGGTCAGTGCTGCCGAAAAAGCAGCCCTGACGTTCAGCGTCCCCATGCTCTGCATGGAGACGAAGCATTTTCCTCAGAGATGCATTGATTGGCCAAAACAGCATTTGGCCCCACCCATGTGCCGATTTTAGCCAATCCAATGCTTTTCCCTATGCACCTTCAGATATTTGACCTAGTCTATTTTGCCATATTAACAACAGTCTCACAATTTTCCATGATCTGCACTGCCCTACCTTGCTTTGGCATAAATCGATGCAGCCAGTTACCAAACATCACCAAGAAGCAAGAATACCATATCGTTGGACTGCTCCACCATCACTTATTGCCAAGTATGGTAAGATATTTAAAACTAACAGTGTGGAGGTATTCCCTATTCCTTTCAGTTATTGGACTAGAAAATATATGACACAGAGGGCATGCAGGAACGCATGGGAACGCTGTGACAGAACCATCCGTCTGTCTATTGTGGTGGATTCGTCTATTTCCTGTACCTTCGTGTAAATGGCCGTTTCCGATAGCCCAACCATACGAATGACTGTTTTTAACCGACCAAAGCTAACGAACGGATGACCACCCAGGATAGAAGTGTGCTGCTGGTTAACCTCTTGATCCCAATTAGAACGTGGTGGTTAACCGCAGACACTTCTCAATTAAAACGAATTCAGGGTGGCCGTCGTTCGTATGTCGATCACGAGGCAGCGGCCATTTTAAAACGCACGAAAGCCCAGCGGTGTTCGGCTCTGATTTCATGGAACTAAAAACGGACATTCTTTCTGCCGAACACCACTGAAACAATGGGTCACCTGGCTGTCTCGACGAATGCGTACGAATACCGGCTGTTCGAGAGTTTTACCACACACGAAAGGCCTTAACCCAGATAGCCTTCCCATGGAGTCAATCGCATACCGAAGGACTGTAAAGAACTTTGACTCCATGGCGATTGAACTATGCGTATGGGATCTGAGCGCTATTCGTCAATAATATGCACTCAGATCCAGGCTATCTGGGGATATGTGATGTGAATGTGAAATGTTCGGTTATTATAAAGTTATGTATTTTTATGCACTTTCTGGTTTTGTATTTAAAATGGCGATGTGTCTTTGTCCTGGAGATAATTGAATTACTTCTCAATTATCTCCAGGGCAGAGGGGAGGGAATCATATTGCATTGTGGGTAAAGCCTGTGACTATGTCTGGAATGTCCTCCTGTACTACTGTAATTCCAGTCTCCCATTTGGTCACCTAGGGGAGTGTCCACCAAGTGGGAGACCTGCATAAATACGGGCGGGTAGCCCACAGTAAAGCCAGATCCTGTTTGACCCTCAATGCGGAGCTTCTGTCTCGTTATTGGGGGGGGGGGGGGGATTTATTATTTATACCTAGAGACTGATTATTGGAATCATAAGCCGCTTGGTGGATATCTTGGTTCGGCGATTAGCAGCGGTTCGTGGATTTCTGTTCGGGAGTTTAGAGTCCTTTCACGGATCCCGGTCGGGAGATTACCGCTTCCCCTGGTTATGGTTTGTGGATTACAGTTTATGCGAACGGATGCTTGAAATTGCGAGAGGGGAAGGTGGACTAAACGGCGGTTTCTCTTAAAGACACTAGGTGTCACGATTCGGGGAACCCAACACGCTAACACACACACAGAAAGTGTGCAGTACCGGTCCTTAGAATGGCCGGGTTGAGCACACACAGAATAGTCAGGAGACAAGCCGAGTAAGGGGAACCAGAAAACAGAATAACGAGAAACAAGCCGAGGTCAAAGGGTAGGAGAAAGTCACAAAGTCAGTATAACAAGCCAGAGAGTACGTAACCAGAAAGCACACGTTCAGAATCAATACTATAAAGCAAAGACTACAACAGGGCAGGGAGGAACAGGAAAGGCAAGTATTTAAACCAGAAGCCGCCCGAGGGATCCTGACACTAGGAGTGTCGTAACAAACGGCGTTCCTGCACTTTTAGAGCAGGAACGCCATTCCCGCAGGCTCCCAAATGCCCCCCCCCCCCAGCTGCCGCCTGTCTCCATATCATATTCCGGCTCCCAGCATCAGTAGACAGCCCACGCGGCGAGAGGTAGAGAGAACACAGCTTCCTCGCCGCGTCTGACAGCGAGACAGGCGTCCGCCACACTTGACCCAAGGGACAGGTCCGCGCCAGCTCTTCAGGTAGGGAGGCTGGGTGGACATTTTTTTATTTCAAAAATAATTTGTGAGTGTATGTGTGTGCGTAATTATATATATATATATATATATATATATATATATATATATATATATATATATATATATATATACATATATATATACACATACACACATACACACACACATACATACATATACACACACACACACACACACACACACACACTTTTAGCCGCGAGGCAAACAAGGCTGATAGGGTGTGTATTTTGCAACAACAAAATATACAAAATATGCCTTTGGCAGCATTTTCCAGAGGGCGGCAAAAAACGCCGCCCCCAAATGCCCAGGGCAAATGCCTTGTGGCTAACCGACATGCTGGGCGGGCGGGCTGTCTGCTGGGCGTGCGGGCTGCTGGGCGGCTGGTGAGGGAGCACTTCCCCTGAGCACTCTGTTCAGCTCCCTCGCGCGCCGCAGAGTGAGGCTGGGAGCCGGAATATGACATCATCTTACGGCTCCCAGCCTCACTCTGCGGCGCGCGAGGGAGCTGATCAGACAGCTCAGGGGGAGCTCTCCCTCGTCAGCCGCCCGCCCAGCAGCCAGTGCCGCACGCCCAGCAGCCACTGGACCACCAGGGAGAAAGAGACCTCCCCCCCCAGCATTCCCAAAGGTAAGGAGGCTGGTTGGGGGGGGGGGGGCTTTACTGGAAAACTCCCACCCTACCTGAACACAATGCTTTCCCCGGCTGTTCCCACTTCCTATAACCTCCGATCCAGCACCAACACTTTACTTAGTCTACCTCAATACAAAAAGAAAGCAGCCCGATCCTCCTCCTACAGAGCTCCGCAATTGTGGAACGACCTCCCGCACAACTTAAAATCTTCCCTAAGCCTAAAGTCCTTTAAGAGATCCCTCTCTACATACTTCAAAACAGAATGCACCGGTCATGGTTGATTCTATATTGCCTACCTGTTCTATGTTAAATGTTGTATTTATTGTGTATTAATATGGTTTTTGTATTTTATTGTACCCTAATTGTAACAATGCAATGATTTGTTGACCCGGGACATAATTGAAAACGAGAGATCTCTCAATGTATCTTTCCTGGTAAAATATTTTATAAATAAATAAAATCTAAAATGCATCTCAATAAGCCTGCTCTTTCAATGATTTCCACCTCTCCTTGGTTAACATCTGCACCGCCAACTCCCATCTTCAGTACTTCTCCAGGTGTGCACCATTTTTTATTTAATTCCCTTCCCACTTAAGATTTATCTAACTTATATGTCACTTAAAGTCTTAAAATGGTTATTTACTAAAGTGAGAATGGACAGGAATTCAATGAAAATGTAAAGTGAATTTCAAATATATAGAATAGAATACCTGATGGCAGGTAACAATTCGGTATAATTTTCTAAATACTTTCATTAGTTCCTAGCCTTCGCTTATATCTAGGATAGCCCTCACTGTGTTTAACTACCACTTTAGCCAAAGTTACAAAAGTGGAGGCATAGCGGACTTGTAGACTTTAAAAATTTGACTGTGTTTTTAGATTTATAATTTACTTTGAATTCCTGACTATTTTCACTTTAGTAATTAGCCCTGTTCTAAAATCGAGGAAGGCATTTTAACCAAGTAGCTCATCCTTTCTGTTGATCAGATGATCAGTTTTGTCTTCATTCACCCGAACATCAGTCACATACTGTTTACAAAATATGCCATTATAACTATATATGCAATCCATTTTTACCTGAAGCAGACTTAATAGGTGCATATTTAGTAAATATTGAAAACATCCCATAAAATAATGCTGTAAAATAATGCGCTTCCGCCCCGCGTATCTGGAGGGTAGCTTTAGACTAAAAAGATGGGGGTTTGACAGATAACTGTCCACACCGCCTTACCCACTCGTGGCCACTTACTAAACAGTGGGTGGGTGAACCAAGTGTTTCCTAGCGACCAACCATTGGCAGCAAGTAAACACTGCCAGAGGCATATTGTACTTAAAATGATCATTCGCTTGCAAAATGCCAGATGCATCCAGTCCCAAATTTAGAAAAAGAAAAAAAAAAAAATTGGTGTTTTATTAATGGTAAGGCTGTGGCCTGGAGATGTGGGTGGGGTTACCTGTATTTAACATTAGGCAACCCCCTTACCTGGGTAGTGGCAGCTCAACGGCATCCCAGTAACGAGTGTCCAAGGCAGCGAGACATATCTCCTCCCCGCCAACTCCAGACTGCAGTCATCACCAGCCCCCAGGAGTGTGGCCTCCCCCACACGCCGGGGGCCATTTGGGAAACGAGACCCAGACTCCCAGCCACAGTGGGAGTTTGCAACCTTGACTCTGGGTTTGCAACCTTGACTCTCTCTCCCACTCATAACCTCCATTCTCTCCTTTGCTCCAGCAACTGCACAGTCTTCCTCCACCAGTGACAGGTAACATTTTGAGAGAAGCCTTCTGTGAGCAGTTTGAGGCCTGCAGGAGTGGTGAGGTAGCTGCTGGAGCCAGACAACTTGCTATTCGGCACGCATTTGGCCACAGAGTATTCCGTAGAATTTGGCCTATGTTCAACTGCATCAATACCACAAGTATCAAATATTTGGCCCTCGTATATTTAACTATTAAGATATAGATATATTTAACTATTGCAGTACACTTAACTATTGCCTCGTTCTGCCTCATTGTTCATTAACCATCACTTAATATGGCCTCATTGTACATTTAACTATTGCTTAGTACGGTCTTAATCTTACTCTTCGGCTTAATCCCAAGTAGATATACGCGCTATAGGCATATCAGCCAAATACTACCATTACACTTAAATACTTAGCAGCAGAAGACAACCAATTCTCACCCTCTTATAATTTAGTTACATTGGTAAAATACATTGCCTACACATGAATTAGGACAAATGAATCATAGGCGAGATTCAGTTACTTAGGACAGTCAATTCCTACAAATTGGATGGAAATGCATTCAAAGTCATCAATACTGGTATACCTTACTGCCTAGTTATTCATTAGTCATATAAATATGGGCATTCTTATTTAGATCCTCTACAGAGCACCATTCAGATATTAGTCACCTATGGAAAGCCATACTAATAAGGCAGCCATTTTTGTTTCTTACGCCAAAGGAATTAGGATGT
Source organism: Pelobates fuscus (assembly GCF_036172605.1). Taxonomy (NCBI): domain Eukaryota; kingdom Metazoa; phylum Chordata; class Amphibia; order Anura; family Pelobatidae; genus Pelobates; species Pelobates fuscus. The sequence goes on along the minus strand of NC_086328.1, from coordinate 61,816,399 downwards.
CATCGGCTTCATCCAGTGAACCCAATACCAATGACCTTATTACTATTGAGGATCATTAAGTATATAAACACCAAAATTATAACGACCCTCAGGTAGAGTTCCATGTTATCCCACTCAAATATAAAGTGCTTATTAACATTAGAGTATCACAGCTTATACAGGGTATGCGCCCCTTCTGTTATACTCCGTAACCACTCATGTCAGCTAATTTACATTATGCCTCTCTTGAAATTCAAGTACATATAATAAATGCATACATCCATACACACATACTGCCAAATATATAAATCCATACACTTATACTTACCAATACATAAATCAATGCATTTTGTGAAATTTAATTTATAATAATGGTGGGATTTTAATTCACGTTACTGTGAACTTAAAGTGAAACTTTTTTTTGGTTTAATGTAGAATTATAGGATATATTATAAAAATGCCGCCCCTGTCAAAGAGTCGCCTGGAGCCATGGTCCTACTGACTTATGGACGGGCAGGCCATGGCTAACAGTCTGTCGGATTCTACTTATGAAATGTAAAAAGTTGTGTTAAGTTTACAAAAGCAAAATGGATGGAAACAATGACAGGTCCAGGATTTGTTGGGAAACATTTGTTTTCGTCCCTGTAATAACTGCATAATAAAACTTTTGAAGACATCTGGAGCATTTTTATGCATTTGTGTTGAGGTGTTTGTACTAGGAAATGGTACACTTTAGGCTGAAATGGCCATACAGGTAGTAGGGACGGCAAAATAATGTTTTAGCTTGGCTGATAGGTAAGCAAAGACTATTGCAGGCAGTGACAAAAGCTCCCATGCCATGTTCTTTTGGAACGGCTTAAAAGCCAGCCTCTTTCCCACAGACTATGGGCCTTGTCCCAGGAGTCCCCGAAAGAAGTGTGTGACCGCAGAAATCAATGGACAAATTATTGTTACTTGAGTACTTTGCTGCGCACTCTGCGGACTGTCTAAAGTGTGTTCATTAGCATAAGACTTGTATGCAAATGAGGGCAACCAAATATGTTGTTGCTTTTATTGTGTTTGGAAATGCTATTTGTATTATATAGTTCATTAATTGCTATATGTTCTTTATATTTGTATTCTATCATAGTTGGCACAGCAATCTAAATGTGAGCACATAGGCTAGTAACAACTAAAAATAAAGAATGTAATTTTAGTTCCTTTTGGAACTTGTTTGCGGTGTGGATTTTTAGGGATCCCAGTAACAGAGGCTTTGGATCTGTTGGCTGACCTCTAGCCCTGGGATAAATCAACAGAGCTTGCCCTGAGAGCTGCAAGTGCCTTTGAAAAGGCAATAGAAATCACATTGCAGGCAGAGGGGAATCCCTGCCTGAAATGAAAGCTGCAGAGGAATAGGCAGGATGATACCTGTCTGGTCAAGTTCCAGAGACCCCAGTCAAGCTTCAGCGACTGGCTTGAGCGTTCCAGGCTCCATCCCCAATGGCTAGAAAGCAACTTGGACGGAAGTACTCTGAGTACAGGAGCTCTGTCACAGAGGCATTTACACCTGCATGCAGACACATTGCCTCTAATGTAACTCCCAACTGCCCTGCGCTCAGTGAGATGGTCCTAATTTCGGGAACTGACACACCCACATAGTACATCAATAGAAAATTACAGAACATCTAGGACCACCATCATTGGGTTAAAACTCCTACATGGGTAAGGAGCCCAAGTCACCTGGCAGGCCAGACTAATAGGTTGTTCGTACACAGTAAGAATTCGTTGGTCTCAGCTGATCTTCTACATGGGCTGCCATCTGAGGGTGACATCTAGTTCCCCCTTAAGTGAACTAGTAACTCAATGGAGCCTGTATAGACCGAGCCCCTTAACAGACTTTACTGACAGCCCATCCTCATTCCTGACCAGCCTTTAAGTTTGTAAGAGGCACCATATATGGTAATCCTACAGTGTGTTTTAGGATACATGTTTTTCTATCCAGTAAAACTATGAAGAAATAAATTAATGCACGCAGCATTGCAAGAACTGCATCAAGTGTCCAATTGCACCATCCACAGGTTTATTGTGTGCATTCCTGAAATCTTGCAATGTAATATGAAGACTCTAGAAGCTGGACATTGACAATTCAATTTCTATTTTTGGATTCTAAAGTAGGCAGCATATTTCATCTGGTAAAAAGGTTCAAGACCAGGTGATGAGATCATGTTCCCTAAATTACAGATTCCATCATAGGCTCAACAGCTGCTTTTTACACTAAAACCATTTCTTATGGTGTATTACATATCACATCCAAATTTGTAAAATTAGCTCATAGCTATATGGTAACCAGTTGTAATATGATAAGAAACATACAACATGGGAAACCAGTCATTTTACCCATTTAATTCCCAGGCTTAGAGGGACACTATAGGCAGTGGTGTATCCTGGTTTTGTGCTGCCCTAGGCAGGACAAAACTGAGGCACCGCCCCCCCCCGCGCGCCACCCCCACCCAACCTTTACCCCGTCCCGCATTCTAAATACACACACACACACACACACATTCACTGACAGATATGCATACACGCACTCACGCGCACTAACAGACACACACACACTCACTAACAGACACACACACACTCACTAACAGACACACACACTCACTAACAGACACACACACTCACTAACAGACACACACACTCACTAACAGACACACACACTCACTAACAGACACACACTCACTAACAGACACACATTCACTAACAGACACACATTCACTAACAGACACACATTCACTAACAGACACACATTCACATTAACACTTTTTTATTTTTTTTTTTACTTCAACCCCCCCCCCCAGCCTCCTTACCTTTGGGAATGCTGGGGGGGGAGGGCATCTTTTTTCCCTGGTGCTCCTCCGCACAGTGAGGCTGGGAGGCGGAGCCGGAATATGACGTCATATTCCGGCTCCCAGCCTCACTCTGCGGCGCGCGAGGGAGCTGAGCAGACAGCTCAGATGAAGTGCTCCCTCGCCAGCCGCCCAAGAGCGCCGCCCGACCGCCCAGCAGCAGCCCAGCATGTCTGTTAGCCGCAAGGCTAACAAGACATTTGCCTTGGGCATTTGGGGGGCCCAAGAAAATGCCGCCCAAGGAAAATGCCTTGTTTGCCTCGCGGCTAATACGCCCCTGACTATAGGCACCCAGACTACTTAATCTGTATAAATTGCAGGGTTAAGACAACCTTCCAAACTTTTCTTTCAGGAAGTGTTCCGGAGGATTGGAGGAAGGCAGATGTGGTTCCTATATTCAAAAAGGGTTCAAAATCCTTGCCTGGAAATTATAGACCTGTGAGCTTAACTTCTGTGGCTGGTAAAATATTTCAAAGGTTATTAAGGGATAATATTCAAGAATTCCTTGAGAAGAACATGGTTATCAGCAAAAATCAGCATGGTTTTATGAAGCACAGGTTGTGTCAAACTAACTTGATTGCGTTCTACGAAGTAAGTAGGTAGAAGTATAGATCAGGGTGTTGCAGTGGATGTGATCTATTTGGATTTTGCCAAGGCATTTGATACAGTTCCACACAATAGATTAGTGTTCAAACTCAAGGAAATCAGTCTAGATGAAAATGCTTGTTCTTGGGTAGAACACTGGCTTAAAAACAGAATACAAAGAGTTGTCATTAATGGTACATTTTCAAGCTGGACAGAGGTGGCAAGTGGAGTCCCTCAGGGGTCTGTTCCGGGACCCCTTCTATTTAACATGTTTATAAATGATCTTGAAGACAGCATTGAAAGTCATGTTTCAGTGTTTGCAGAGGACACAAAACTTTGTAAAATAATACAATGTGAGCAAGATATTACTTTGCTGCAGAGGGATTTAGATAGACTGGGGGACTGGGCACTCAAATGGCAGATGAAATTTAATGTTGAAAAATGCAAAGTTATGCACTTTGGCGTAAAGAATACACAAGCAACGTATACCCTTAATGGAAGCGAATTAGGGATAACAACACACGAAAAGGACTTGGGAATTGTTATAGACAACAAACTATGCAACAATGTGCAATGTCAATGTCGGGACGAGAATATGAAGAAAGGTTAGCAATGAAGAAAGGTTAGCAAATTTAAACCTATTTAGTTTAGAAAAACGTTGCCTGAGATGGGATATGATAACATTATACAAATATATTCGGAGCCAATACAAACCATTGTGTGGAAATCTATTCACAAACCGGACTTTACATAGGACACGAGGCCATGCATTTAAACTGGAAGAAAGAAGATTTCGTCTAAGGCAAAGGAAAGGTTATTTTTTTACTGTAAGAACAATCAGGATGTGGAATTCTCTGCCTGAAGAAGTTTTTTTTTTTCCCCAGAGTCCATACAGATGTTCAAACAGCTACTAGATGCATACTTGCTGTGACAGATCCATCTGTATAGACTTATATTGCTGGTTCGTCTGTTTGCCTTGATTTCGTTGGATTTCCTGTCCGTATGCCCCTGTTCGTGTGTTTCCCCAAATACCGATTGAAACTACCAAACAGACGGCCACCGAGGAGAGCAGTGTGCTGCTGGTTAACCTCTTGGCCCCAATTAGAACGTTGTGGTTAACCGCAGACACCTCCATTTCATTCATACGGGTGGTCGTCGTTCGTATGCTGACCACGAGGCGGCGGCCATTTTGGGACACGAGGAGAATCAGCGGTGTTCGGTGCAAATCTTATGGAACTAAAAACGGATACTTTATCTGCCGAACACCGCTGGAAGCTGCCGCCCGCCTTCTATTTCGTTGAGGGGTATGAACACCGGTCAGTTCGGGAGTTTCTATCAGTCGCATGGACTTTACCCAGGTAGCCGTCCCATGGAGTCATTCGTATACCGAAGGACTTGTGAGAGACTTTGACTCCATGGCGATTAAACTATGTACATCGGATCTGAGCGCTATTCGGTACGAATATGCACTCAGATCCAGGCTATCTGGGGATACGTTACACAAACCATATACATTCGGTATTTCTGAATTTATGTATTTTATTGTATTTTTCTTATTATGTTTTAAAATGGCGGTTGTCTCTATCCTGGGAGATAATTAGGTTTCTTCCTAATTATCTCCGGGATAGAGAAGGAGGATTTATGGGTAAAATGGGAAGGGCTTATATTGAAGCCACTGCGATTGGCTACTGTCGAATATATTGTACAGTCTTCCACAAGGTCCCCTAGGGGAGTGTCCACCTTGTGGAGACCCGCATAAATACCGGGCAGGTAGCCCCCATTAAACACATTCCTGTTTGACCTTCAAGACGGAGCTTGGTCTCTTTTGTGGAGGGATTTATTATTGGGACAGTACTTTTCATTATTTCTAGCTGTGGAAGGATTTCAAATTAATTGCTGATCGGGAGTTGCCGCGTTCGTATGCTCCGTTCCGGAGTATGACGATCGGCTGGATTAAAACTGCATTTCTGGAGAAAGGGGATTATTCACTAAACGGCGGCTTCATTCCCCTGACGGTGAGGGTCGTAACACTTGCAAAAACAGAATATTCAAGGATATAATCTTTCAATGTAGGGTAATAACTGCTTGATCCAAGGATAAATCTGACTGCCATTCTTGGGTCAAGAAGGAATTTTTTTCCTAGCTTGTTGCAAAATTGTGCTTCAAACTGGGTTTTTTTGCCTTCTTTTGGATCAACAGCAAAAAACAAACGTGAGGAAGGCTGAACTTGATGGACGCAAGTCTCTTTTCAGCTATGTAACTATGTAACCTCAGGAGTGTCTTTGAGACAGCCACTAGAGATGATTACTGGATTCTCACAGTTTCTCAGAGTTTAATTGTATTAAATGACGTTGGACGTCCATTAAGGGACGTCCAGCGTCTTTAAAATCCCCATAGGAAGCATTGATTCAATGCCTTCCTATGGGGAAGCTCTAATGCGCACCCAAAGTACCGTATATACTCGAGTATAAGCCGACCCGAATATAAGCCAAAGCCCTAATTTTACCCCCAAAAACTGGGAAAACTTATTGACTAGAGTATAAAACTAGGATGGGAAATGCAGCAGCTACTGGTAAATTTCTAAATAAAATTAGATCCTAAAAAAAATTATATTAATTGAATATTTATTAACAGTGAGTGTGTGTGTGTAGAGTGCAGAGAGTGAGTGCGTGTGTGTAGAGTGCGTGTGTGTAGAGTGCAGAGACTGAGTGCGTGTGTGTAGAGTGCAGAGAGTGCGTGCGTGTGTGTAGAGTGCAGAGAGTGCGTGCGTGTGTGTAGAGTGCAGAGAGTGCGTGCGTGTGTGTAGAGTGCAGAGAGTGCGTGCGTGTGTGTAGAGTGCAGAGAGTGCGTGCGTGTGTGTAGAGTGCAGAGAGTGAGTGCGTGTGTGTAGAGTGCAGAGAGTGAGTGCGTGTGTGTAGAGTGCAGAGAGTGAGTGCGTGTGTAGAGTGCAGAGAGTGAGTGCGTGTGTGTAGAGTGCAGAGAGTGAGTGCGTGTGTGTAGAGTGCAGAGAGTGAGTGCGTGTGTGTAGAGTGCAGAGAGTGAGTGCGTGTGTGTAGAGTGCAGAGAGTGAGTGCGTGTGTGTAGAGTGCAGAGAGTGAGTGCGTGTGTGTAGAGTGCAGAGAGTGAGTGCGTGTGTGTAGAGTGCAGAGAGTGAGTGCGTGTGTGTAGAGTGCAGAGAGTGAGTGCGTGTGTGTAGAGTGCAGAGAGTGAGTGCGTGTGTGTAGAGTGCAGAGAGTGAGTGCGTGTGTGTAGAGTGCAGAGAGTGAGTGCGTGTGTGTAGAGTGCAGAGAGTGAGTGCGTGTGTGTAGAGTGCAGAGAGTGAGTGCGTGTGTGTAGAGTGCAGAGAGTGAGTGCGTGTGTGTAGAGTGCAGAGAGTGAGTGCGTGTGTGTAGAGTGCAGAGAGTGAGTGCGTGTGCGCGGAGATGCAGAGAGAGAGTGTGTGTGCGGATGCAGAGAGAGCGTGTGTGTGCGGATGCAGAGAGAGAGTGTGTGTGCGGATGCAGAGAGAGTGTGTGCGGATGCAGAGAGAGTGTGCGGATGCAGAGAGAGTGTGCGGATGCAGAGAGAGTGTGCGGATGCAGAGAGAGTGTGCGGATGCAGAGAGAGTGTGCGGATGCAGAGAGAGTGTGCGGATGCAGAGAGTGTGTGTGTGTATGCAGAGAGTGTGTGTGTGTATGCAGAGTGTGTGTGTATGCAGAGAGTGTGTGTGTGTATGCAGAGTGTGTGTGTGTGTATGCAGAGTGTGTGTGTGTGTGTATGCAGAGTGTGTGTGTGTGTATGCAGAGTGTGTGTGTGTGTGTATGCAGAGTGTGTGTGTGTGTGTGTATGCAGAGTGTGTGTGTGTGTATGCAGAGTGTGTGTGTGTGTATGCAGAGTGTGTGTGTATGTATGCAGAGTGTGTGTGTGTATGTATGCAGAGTGTGTGTGTATGTATGCAGAGTGTGTGTGTATGTATGCAGAGTGTGTGTGTATGTATGCAGAGTGTGTGTGTGTGTATGTATGCAGAGTGTGTGTGTGTGTGTGTGTGTGTGTGTGTGTGTGTGTGTGTGTGTGTGTGTGTGTATGCAGAGGAATCGATTAAAGAAAGGTAAGTTCAGCATGACAGTGCCGCTTTAAGGCCAAAGTAGCAGAGTTGGAAAAATTCTCCCATTCAGCTGCACTATTTTGACCTAAAGTTTGAAATTTCCATCACAATTCCCTACAATTCTCTCTTTATTGAGTAGACCTTTATAACACCAAGTTCCCACCAACAGTACCATGCATCCTTGGTGTGCGATAGATACATTTGCAGCACAGCATCTATATCAGGCAGGTACATTTTATCACTTTAAGGTGATTTGGGTATCACTGGTGACACGGTCAGTACAAATATAGAAAGACCTTGTGCAGATGTGGTTCAGTCAAAAAGCTGTGTCTACACCATAGAATAATTACCGTATATACTCGAGTAAAAGTCGACTTTTTCAGCAAATTTTTTGTGCTGAAAAACAGTAATTTTACTTACCGTAAATTCCTTTTTTCTTAGTATAGTGGCAGTACTTACAAGTGGGATGTTCCTTAGGATTCTGGACAAGAAGCTCCCCCTTCTTTAGAATTTAAATGCTGTGCTCCGCCTGCTGCCTCCATATAAGCTGTAACCCAGAGACACACACCAGTAATACAAAAGAACCAAACGGAGACCGAATGATGCATTGAATTTAATCTACCGTATATACTCGAGTATAAGCCGACCCGAATATAAGCCGAGGCCCCTAATTTTATCCCAAAAAACTGGGAAAACTTATTGACTCGAGTATAAGACTAGGGTGGGAAATGCAGCAGCTACTGGTAAATTTCTAAATAAAATTAGATCCTAAAAAAAATATATTAATTGAATATTTATTTACAGTGTGTGTATAATGAATGCAGTGTGTGCGTATGTGTGTGTGTATGAGTGCAGCGTGTGTGTATGAGTGCAGTGTGTGTATGAGTGCAGAGTGTGTATGAGTGCAGAGTGTGTGTGTGTATGAGTGCAGTGTGTGTGTGCATGAATGCAGTGTGTGTGTGCATGAATGCAGTGTGTGTGTGCATGAATGCAGTGTGTGTGTGCATGAATGCAGTGTGTGTGTGTGTGTATGAATGCAGTGTGTGAATGCAGTGTGTGCAGGGCCGGTGCAAGGATATTTGCCGCCGTAGGCAAAAAAAATGTTGCCGCCCCCCCCCCCCCCAGTGGTCCTTACCTCCCCACCCCCGTGTTCCTTCACCCCCCCCAGTGGTCCTGACTCACCCCTCCCCTAGTGGTCCTTACCCTCCCCTCGTGGTCCTTATCCCACCCCCTCCCTCTCATAGTGGTCCTTATCCCCCTTCTCCCTCCCATAGTGGTCCATATACCCCCCCCTCCCTCCCATAGTGGTCCTTATACCCCCCCCTCCCTCCCATAGTGGTCCTTATCCCACCCCCTCCCATAGTGGTCCTTATACCCCCCCTCCCTCCAATAGTGGTCCTTATCCCCCCCTCCCTCCCATAGTGGTCCTTATCCCCCCCCTCCCTCCCATAGTGGTCCTTATCCCCCCCTCCCTCCCATAGTGGTCCTTATCCCCCCCTCCCTCCCATAGTGGTCCTTATCCCCCCCCCTCCCTCCCATAGTGGTCCTTATACCCCCCCTCCCTCCCATAGTGGTCCTTATCCCCCCCTCCCATAGTGGTCCTTATCCCCCCCCTCCCTCCCATAGTGGTCCTTATACCCCCCCCCTCCCTCCCATAGTGGTCCTTATACCCCCCCCCCCTCCCTCCCATAGTGGTCCTTATACCCCCCCCCTCCCTCCCATAGCGGTCCTTATACCCCCCTCCCTCCCATAGCGGTCCTTATACCCCCCTCCCTCCCATAGTGGTCCTTATACCCCCCCCCCCTCCCTCCCTTAGTGGTCCTTATACCCCCCCCCCTCCCATAGTGGTCCTTATACCCCCCCCCCCTCCCATAGTGGTCCTTATACCCCTTTTTTTTGTTATTATTATTTTTTTTTTATTATTATTATTATTTCTTATTTGATTTATATATTTTTTTTCGTCCCCCCCTCCCTGCTTGATATATGGCAGGGAGGGGGGCTCACCTTCCCTGGTGGTCCAGTGGCAGTTCAGTGGGGGGGAGAGGGGGGCTGGCAGAGCTGTACTTACCTGTTCTGCAGCTCCTGTCAGCTCTTTCCTCCTCTGCGCCGTCCGTTCTGCTCTTCTGTCAGCTTACACTGTAAGTCTCGCGAGAGCCGCGGCTCTCGCGAGATTTACACTGGGAGCTGACCGAGGTGCTGACCGGACGGCGCAGAGGAGGAGAGAGCTGACAGGAGCTGCAGAACAGGTAAGTACAGCTCTGCCAGCCCCCCTCTCCCCCCAGTCTGTATTATGGCAATGCAAATTGCCATAATACAGACTCTGACTCGAGTATAAGCCGAGTTGGGGTTTTTCAGCCCAAAAAATGGGCTGAAAAACTCGGCTTATACTCGAGTATATACGGTATTTGAAAGCGGAGGGAAAGCCAGTACTGCCACTATACTAAGAAAAAAGGAATTTACGGTAAGTAAAATTACTGTTTTTCCCTTCGTATAGTGGCAGTACTTACAAGTGGGATATAGCAAGACCCCTGCATACAACAAAGGGTGGGAACTCAGCAGGCCACAGCTTGTAGCACTTTGCGACCAAAGCAGCTTCAGATGATGAGAATACGTCCAGCCTACAATGCTTGATAAAAGTGTGTAAGGAAGACCAAGCAGTAGCTTTGCAGATGTCTTCAGGTGAGGCGGCTGCTTTTTCAGCCCAGGAGGTCGCCATAGCTCTAGCGGAACGAGTCTTTAAAGGGAAACTAAGGGGAATCCCTTTGGATTGATAAGCCAACCTGATTGTATACGTTAGCCACCTGGCCAAAGAGGGTCCTGAGACAGCACAACCCCTGTTAGCGCCATGAAAGAATACAAATAGATGGTCTAAGGATCTAATCCCTGAGTCTTCTGAAGACAGATTTTCAGGGATCTTCTAACATCTAGGGGATGTCACTTTCTTTCCAGATCCGACGTAGGAGAATGACAAAAAAACGGTAGGACAAAAGGTTGGTTAATCGCAGCACTAGAAATAACCTTAGGAAAAAAAGAAGGCTTGGTGTGCAGGAGCACCTTGTCTTGATGAAAAAACAGAAATTTTTACTTACCGTAAATTCTTTTTTTCTTAATATGGTGGCAGTAACCTCTGGGTTTTGCTCCTCCCTGTGGACAAGACTTTTAACAAGCTATTTTAAAAGGATCCTCCCCCTTTAGGTATAAATACTGAGCCCGCAAAACCTACCCCAGTACGTAACAAGTAAAGAAACCAGACCAAGCAAACATCCAATGCAAAAATTTCTTTAATAAAGAGGGAGGGTAATAATACTGCCACCATATTAAGAAAAAAAGAATTTACGGTAAGTAAAAATTTCTGTTTTTTCTGTCATATGGTGGCAGTAACCTCTGGGATATAGCAAGAATCCCTCTGGGCGGGACCTATGCCACGACGGCTTGTAACACCTTACGCCCAAAAGCAGCTTCAGAGGCAGAGAATATGTCTAGCCGGTAGTGCTTGATAAATGTGTTGAAGGACGACCAGCATGCCGCCTTGCAAATGACTTCTGGAGATGCAAGTGCGCTTTCTGCCCATGAGGTAGCCATGGCTCGAGTAGAATGGGCCTTGATTGTAGCAGGAGACTGAAGACCCGAGGAAGAATATGCCAAATCGATAGCCTGAATAAGCCAACGAGACAAGGTCCCACGGGAAGCCACCTTGCCCTTTAGGTGACCCTGAAAATTAACAAACAGGTGATCCGAAACTCTGAACTCCTTTGTTCTGTTTAAATATATACATAACGCTCTTCTGACGTCCAACTTTTGCCATCTGTGCTCTTGAAGGGATGAGGGCGCACTAAAAAAGGAAGGTAAAATAATAGGTTGATTCACATTCTTTGAAGATAAAACCTTTGGAAGAAAAGATGGTCTCGGGTAAAGAACCACTTTGTCCTCATGAAAAATGGTGAATTCATCTGAGGAGGATAGGGCGTGAAGTTCTCCCACTCTTTTGGCTGACGTGATGGCTACCAAAAACAATACCTTAAGAGATAAAATTTTCAAAGGAACTTCCTCCAAAGGTTCAAACGGGTTAGTACTAAGGGCCTGAAGGACTAGGGACAAGTCCCACGTCGGAAACACCGATCGTTTAGGAGGTCTCTTGAGGCTGATGGACCTAAAAAATCTTCTGACGAAGACATTGGCTGCCAAATCCTTAATAAGAAAAAAATTCAAAGCTGAGATTTGAACCTTGAGAGTTGAGACTCCTAGGCCTGCGTCAAAGCAGTCTTGCAAAAACTGAAGAATGTTATCTATAGACGGTTGTAATATCGAGACCCGGTGATCCCTACCCCAGTGAAGAAATTTGGACCAAATTCTGAAGTATATCCTAGAAGTTGATCTTCTAGTTGCGTGGAGTAAGACTGTTATTCTCTCATCTTGCAAGCCCTTGTTTCGAAGGATCAGCCTTGGAGTAGCCAAGCCGTCAACCTGAACATTTCCAGTACCTGTTCACAATGAGATGAACTGAAATGGGAAGCTCCCAATAGTTGATAGTCATCTTCTTTAGGGCCGCAAACCAGACTCTGTTTGGCCAATAAGGGATTATCGCCAATATCCTCGCCTTGTCCGTACGTATCTTGAGGAGGACCTTTGGGATCAGGGGCAGAGGTGGGAAGATGTAAGCCAGCTGAAAATCCCACCTCATCGATAGAGCGTCTATCCAATCGGGTTGATCCGTTCTGAATAGGGAGGCGAAGTGGGAAACTTTCTTGTTTGATTCTCTTGCCATCAAATCTACTTCTGGGACACCAAATTTTCCAGTCAAGATACTGAATACGTCTGGGTTTAGAGACCATTCCTTTTGGTCCCACTTCCCTCTGCTCAAATCGTCGGCTATTACATTTTCGCTGCCTCTTATGTAAACCGCTGCGATGTCTTCTAGATTTCTCTGCGCCCATTCCATAACTTCTGTACAAAGACTGTAAAGCCTTCTTGCTCTGGTTCCTCCCTGTCGATTGATATAAGAGACTACCGTGCGATTGTCTGACTGTATCTTGACCGCTCTTTGAAGTAGCCAAGGTCTGAGGTGATGAAGAGCATACAGAACCGCCAATAATTCTTTGAAATTTGTAGTGGTCCTTATCTTCCCTGGAAGACCATTTTCCTTGGAACATGGTGGAGCCTAAGTGGGCTCCCCAACCTGAGTTTGAAGCGTCTGTGGTGACTATTAGCCTGACCTTTGGTAGAAAGGATAAACCTTTTAAAAGGCACTCTGAGGTTTTCCACCAATCTAGTTGCGTCTTCACCTGAGGGGACAGCAGGAATATTTCGTCCAGATCTTCCTCCTTCCTTGACCAGGAGGTCAGGATGTTCCACTGTAAGGGTCTGACCTTTGATCTTGCCCATTTGACCGCCGGGAAGGTGGCCGTAAGAAGACCTAACACACTCATGGCCTCTCTGAAGGAACAAGGTTTCATCCTTTGGAGGTTGGAAATCGTTTTTCGGATCTTTTTTCTCTTTCGTTTGGGAAGTCTGAATTGATCTCGAAGCCGAGAAACTCTATAACTCTTGTTGGAATGCAAACTGATTTCTTTAGATTCAAGATCCAGCCATGGTCCTGAAGAAACCTTATAGTGACCTGCAGATCCTTGTGTAGTTGATCCACGGTATGTGCCACTAGAAGCCAGTCGTCTAAATATGGGATAATTGAAATACCCCTTTCCCTCAAATGAGCAGTTAGAGGAGACAGGATCTTTGTAAAGATTCTTGGAGCGGACGACAGACCGAAAGGCAGGGCTCTGAACTGGAAATGAAGGATGTGACTTCTTCTTCTTCTTCTTATTGCAAATCTTAAATATTTCCTTGAAGCGCTGGCTATCGGAACATGAAGATACGCATCCTTTAAGTCTATCTTTACCATAACGTCGCCTTTTTGTAATAGAGGAAAAATTGATGCGATTGATTCCATACGGAATCTGTGATAGGGGATAAACTGATTTATCTTCTTCAAATCCAGAATGGGCCGAAACGAGTTGTCCGGTTTTGGAACCAGAAATAGTCTTGAATAGACTCCCCGAAATTCCTGTTCTTTTGGAACTCTTTCTATAACCCCTTTGTGTAGAAGCAGCCTGGACTGATAATCTAGAGCTCGAGATTTTTTTGCAGACTGGTAAGTCGATAGTAGAAACCTTGACCTTGGTTTTTCCAGAAAAATAATCCTGTGTCCCTTTCGGATAATCCTTAGAACCCAGGGATCCTCTGTGGTCTGTTCCCACACCGGAAAAAAATATTGGAGCCGTCCTCCCACACCTCTGGCGTCAAAAACGTCTCCCTTTGTCTCTGAAGGATCTTTTGACCTCATTACTTTCAAATTTCCGGCTTTTATCCTTTCTTTGAAAAAAATGTGGTCTCTCTTGAAAGGATCTCCTACCCTTAGATTGGTAGTTTCTGTACCCCGGTCTCCAGGAGGATTTTCTATCTTGAGGAAGTGCCTTCTTGGTTTCAGACATCTGTCTTATGATTTCCTCTAAGGGAGCGCCGAATAATTTAGATTTTTCCAAAGGAAGTTCACAAAGGACTGCCTTAGACGCTGTATCCGCCGACCAAGACCTCAACCATAGGGCACGTCTTGCCACAGAAGACAAACCCATGATCCTGGAGGCCAATTTCAGCACCTCAGTCGACATATCCAAAAGGAATTCATTCGCCAAATGCATGTTCTGAAACATGTGACTTAGATCATCAATATGACCAGACGATAAATTTTCCTGTACTAAATTTAGCCACACTTCATTTGCTCTGGCTACTGCTGCTCCTGCCAGTAAGGCTTTGCATTGGAAACCAGCTGTTTGATAAGCCCGCCTACACGAGGTTTCGGCTCTTTTATCCATAGGATTCTTTAATGCTGCAGTTTCTCCTATAGGGATAGTGGTTCTCTTGGCAATCTGTGCCACCTGAACATCAACCTTTGGGAGATCTTCCCACATAACGTCGCTAGCCAGCCTGAAGACATCCTTGAAGTGTCTGGAAATAAAGGCACGTTTTTCCGGGTTTTTCCATTCCCTAAATACAAATTCAACTAGGCTCTGTTGCACAGAAAAGCCTTTCTTTGGATTTTCTGATCCCTGAGGTAGGATTGTCAGATTTACTTCTTTAATAAATTTACGGATTGCCTCAGAGGGAAACCCCACTGGTTCACTTGACGAGGAAGCTGAATCCACTGATTCGAAAGAAGAAGAACATTCTCCCGAAGATGATTCAGATGAAGAAATTCTCTTTCTTTTATTAATCTTTTGTTGAATGGGGGCTTCTACCCTTTTAGATTCTTTAATCGTGTCCAAGGTCTGTGACAAATTCTCCTGGAACCAGGATAGGAAAGATTGCATATCCTTTTGCTTTTCTCTTTCCAAAGAGTTTGCAGTACACTGACTGCATATTTTCTCCCTAGACCCGTCTGGGAGAGGAGTTGCATATTCGCTGCAAACAATATGTTTGGACTTCACCGTAGCCTTTCTAGGCGTGGGGGTTAGCTTTTCCTTATCCATCTCAGGTGGACTAGACATATCTGTAAAAAATAAGTGGAGGCTCTTAGAATATAGACTCTTCTTCAGAAAGTATTTCAAAGTAAAGATTTCTTTATCAATCTTACCTCAAAATACCTCTGAGCCGTGTGGGGGGGCAGGTGACACGGCGTACCACTTCTGACCTGCATCCATGCTGTCAGTGGGTACCAGCACAGCTTTTAAATTCAAATTTTGCGGGGTTTTTTTTTTTTGTGTGTGTATATCTTTAAGCTTCCGTTTGCGCATGCGTCTTTGCGCACCCGGAAGCTTAGGTGGAACGCAAACACCACCAGGGTGTGCGTTCCACCGCTGTGCGCTTGCTCAGAGCGAGCTCCGCCTCCCGGAAGCAATTTGCCGGAAACCTTCTCGGCATAAATTCAACAGCCTCTGTTCACTCCGTAACGGCAAGACAACGGAGCATGGGCCACTCAGCTTACCACCCGGGCAGCTCTCGGACCGGATCCCCCAGACAACATCCCGTGTGCCTCACCAGACAACGAAAGTCCTGTCCATCCCTATCGGGACAAGAAAGAAGACTGGGGTAGGTTTTGCGGGCTCAGTATTTATACCTAAAGGGGGAGGATCCTTTTAAAATAGCTTGTTAAAAGTCTTGTCCACAGGGAGGAGCAAAACCCAGAGGTTACTGCCACCATATGACAGAAAAAATGGTGAATTCCAGAGAGAAAGAGAGCTCGGATCACACCTACTCATCTAGCAGAGGTGATAGCCACCCGGAAAACCGTCTTGAAGGTAAGAAACTTGATAGGAACCTCCAGTAATGGTTCAAACGGTGGTTCACAAAGGGCTTGAAGCACCAGAGACAGATCCCAAGTAGGGAAAGGCACTAACTTAGGAGGCCTCTTAAGCCTTATGGACTTAAAAAATCTTCGAATAAGCAGGTTTGAGGCACAGTCACGAACCAGGAAGTGATTTAGAGCTGAAATCTGGCCTTTGAGCGTAAATACTCCCAGGCCGGCTTCAAACCCATCTTGCAAAAAAGAAAGAATTTCCGGGATAGAGGCTTTGGCCGGATCCAACCTCGAAGTGAACACCAGGTTCTGAACTTCATCCAAACTCTGAAGTAGATTTTCGAAGTGGACCAGCGGACAGAAGACAGCAACACATCACATAAAGGTCAGAGAGACCATGGCCCTGAAGGATCACCCTTGCAGCAACCATGCCGTCAGGTGAAACATCTCCAGAGTTTCCACGGGGAGAGTCACATTCTCCAATATTTGAGAAGAGACTGGGAGATGCCAACGTGAGATTGTCAAGTTTTCCACTTCCGAAAACCAACTCCTGTTCGGCCAGAACTGCCAATTACTTGCCTTCTCCATCTTACTTATGAACAATCCGTGGTATAAGAGCGACAGGAGGGAAAACATAAGCCATGTCTAAGGTCCAAGGTATCGATAGACCGTCTAGGACAACTGGTTAATCTCCTGAATGGAGAGAAGCAAATCATTGTACTTTCCTGTTTCTCCTTGTGGCAAACAGGTCTATCTCCGGCCTGCCGAAGCGTGAACCCAGCTCCAAAAAAAAAAACTTGGCTTGACAGTGCCCAGTCTGCCTGAGACCAAAGTCTTCGGCTGAGGCCGTCTGCAATAACGTTTAGAGACCCTCTGATATGGGTAGCTGATATAGCGAGAAGATTCGCTTGAGCCCAAGACATATGTGGTAGCAGAGCTCTTGTAGACCTTCGTGCCACCCTGGTGATTCAAAAAAGCCACTGTAGTGGCGTTGTCAGACTGAATCCTCATTGACTGATTGGTGATGGCTGAACGGAAGGACACCAGTGCCTTCCAAACCGCAATTAATCCCTGAAATTCGAGGAAGCGCCTGCCTCCACTCTGTTCCAAAGACCTTGATGGAACTGAGAACCTAGATGGGCGCCCCAACCCAACTGGGAGGCATCTGTGGTTATAGTAAACCATTGTTTCTGAGCAAACGATAGGCCCTTTGAGATTTTGCTTCTGTGTTTCCACCAGTTCAGTTGTCTTTTCACCCCTTTGGACAGGTGTAAGGGAGAGTCTAGATCTTCCTGTTTCCGTGTCCATTGGGAAAGGATGTCCCATTGCAATGGTTTTGATACTGCCTTTGCCCAGGCCACTGCTGGAATTGCAGAAGCGAGGAGGCCTAGTAACCTCATAGCATCCCTAATTGAACTTAGGTTTTTATGCAGTTTCGATATGGCTTTTAAAATCCTCATTTGTATCACTATTGGTAGAAAAAGAGAGAGGGACTGTGAATTTTCTCGAAGACCCAAGAACTCTAGACTTCGTGACGCAGTCAGCTCGGATATTCCAGGTTCAGGATCCAACCGCGATCTCTTAAAACCTTCATTATAGAAGCATGCATAAGCATAGGTGAAATAAAAGGAGAGTTTAAAAGTTAAACCTCACCTTAAACCACCTAAGGTCCGTGTAGGAGGGCTGGAGACACGGAGAACCAGAACTGGACACCCACCTTTGGGGTAAGAAAGGTTCTGCACAGCTTGTAATCAAAAAAATGTTAAATTTGGCGCCAACACCGTCTCGCGCATGCGTAAAGCCACGAGGAGGACCGCCCGGGAACTCAACGAGCAAGCCACATAAAGAGCAGGACCCGGTCGCGTTCCGTAACACGAAACCGGAAGCACTGTGCCACTCAGATCCCGCCCGGGGAGCTATCGGGCACTAACCTCCTCGATCAGCAGCCTGTGCTGATCGCACCATTCTCCACCAGACCGGGGGAAACCTGTCCGTCCCGTTTGCCGGGACAAGAAGAACTGGTGTGTGTCTCTGGGTTACAGCTTATATGGAGGCAGCAGGCGGAGCACAGCATTTAAATTCTAAAGAAGGGGGAGCTTCTTGTCCAGAATCCTAAGGAACATCCCACTTGTAAGTACTGCCACTATACGAAGGGAAAAACCCCAACTCGACTTGACTTATACTCGAGTCAATGTCTGTATTATGGCAATTTACATTGCCATAATACAGACAATGGGGCTGTGTAGGAGGGGGGCTGGCAGAGAGCGTTTACTTACCTCTCAAGCAGCTCCTGTCCCTTCTCCTCTGCGCCGGTCCGGTCAGCTCCCTCTGCAAGTCCCAGTGTAAGACCTGCGAGAGCCGCGGGGTCATAGCGTGGCCGCGAGACTTCACTGGGAGCTGACCGGACCGGCGCGGAGGAGAAGGGAGCTGACAGGAGCTGCAGGAGAGGTAAGTCAGAGCTTCCTGCCAGCCCCCCTCCACTGAACTGCCAATGCCACTGGACCACCACTGCACTCATACACACACGCTGCATTCACACACACACACGCTGCATTCACACACACACACACGCTGCATTCACACACACACACTGCAAATAAATATTCAATTAATATAATTTTTTTAGGATCTAATTTTATTTAGAAATTTACCAGTAGCTGCTGCATTTCCCACCCTAGTCTTATACTCGAGTCAATAAGTTTTCCCAGTTTTTTGGGGTAAAATTAGGGGCCTCGGCTTATATTCGGGTCGGCTCGAGTATATGCGGTATATTGGGGAGTGAATATAGAAAAAAAAATGCTGAAAATAGGAAATGAGAGATCTAGAAGGAGAATGTACAGCATTGAATTAAAGAGAAATGGGTGCAAAAGGAAAACATATGCACATATTCCATTAACCCCTTTTCATGTCTTCAATTCAACATGTTAATTGTCTCAGATTGAGGCTTCAGTTACCACTTCACTGCTTCTGATTCTTTGAGTTCCTGGAGTCTGTGGGTATTATACAGAGAGCAGCATTATACAGGGAGCACTGACTATTCTGGGCTATTATACACACATAGACCTGTATTATATAGAAAGCAGCACTATACTGGAAGAACTGACTGTACCAGGATATTATGCATACAGACCTGTATTATTGATAAAATTAAGCTTATATTTATTGGTACCTCCAACAAATGCAATCCATACAGACACACCGACTGCAGAGCACACACAGGGCCACGCCAGCACGTCCATAAGGCGGCACAAGCGGCCACCTTAGAGCGCACCAGACCGGAGGGCGCTAGATTGGTGTGACCGGCAGGAGAGAGCACTTCCCGTCAGTCCAGCCGGCCACAAGAAACTGAAGCTCCTGTACCATGGTCCGCTCTACCACGCTACAAGAAAGGTAGGAGACACCCCGGGGACAAAAGGGTGAAGAGAGAGAGGGGGTGGGGAAGGGGGAACGCCACGGGAAGGGTGGGGAAGGGGGAACGCCTCGGGAAGGGTGGGGAAGGGGGAACGCCTCGGGAAGGGTGGGGAAGGGGGAACGCCACGGGAAGGGTGGGGAAGGGGGAACGCCACGGGAAGGGTGGGGAAGGGGGAACGCCACGGGAAGGGTGGGGAAGGGGGAACGCCACGGGAAGGGTGGGGAAGGGGGAACGCCACGGGAAGGGTGGGGAAGGGGGAACGCCACGGGAAGGGTGGGGAAGGGGGAACGCCATGGGAAGGGTGGGGAAGGGGGAACGCCACGGGAAGGGTGGGGAAGGGGGAACGCCACGGGAAGGGTGGGGAAGGGGGAACGCCACGGGAAGGGTGGGGAAGGGGGAACGCCACGGGAAGGGTGGGGAAGGGGGAACGCCACGGGAAGGGTGGGGAAGGGGGAACGCCATGGGAAGGGTGGGGAAGGGGGAACGCCACGGGAAGGGTGGGGAAGGGGGAACGCCACGGGAAGGGTGGGGAAGGGGGAACGCCACGGGAAGGGTGGCTCTAAACTCTACAGGGGCAGCATAGTACAACCAGCCGTCCTGGCCCATTACACTTACCTGGACCGGCGATCCCGGTCCACGGGGACTGCCCAAAATCTCAGCAGTCCCCCTGCAGCCTCTCCAGCCTTCCAGGGGCACATATGGCCGCAATAGGAGTCTATGGAGCTGCCTGCAGGGGGACTGTCTGAGCGGTCAGGCAGTCCCCCTGGCTGATCTAAGTATATTTAAAAAAAATAAAAAAATACAATAATCAAATATATATGTATCTGGCAAATTTCAATGTGCAAACATGGAAAAGGGGAAGGTCCTACATTTGACGCCTGGAACAAAAAAAAAAAACCTGTACATGGGGGTACTGTTGTACTCATGAGACATTTCTGAATACAAATATGTGTATTTTATTTTAGTAAAAGCCAACTGTATTATGACATTCACAGTTAAAATGTCAGGAAGAACTTGAAAAATAAAATTTCTTAATTTCTCATACTTTAGATTTCATTCATATTAAATTATGTTTCATATAGAAATATTTGATATTAAATGAAAGCCCTGTTTCTCCTGAACAAAAAATTATATACAGGGAGTGCAGAATTATTAGGCAAGTTGTATTTTTGAGGATTCATTTTATTATTGAACAACCACCATGTTCTCAATGAACCCAAAAAACTCATTAATATCAAAGCTGAATATTTTTGGAAGTAGATTTTAGTTATAGCTATTTTAGGGGGATATCTGTGTGTGCAGGTGACTATTACTGTGCATAATTATTAGGCAACTTAACAAAAAACAAATATATACCCATTTCAATTATTTATTTTTACAAGTGAAACCAATATAACATCTCAACATTCACAAATATACATTTCTGACATTCAAAAACAAAACAAAAACAAATCAGTGACCAATATAGCCACCTTTCTTTGCAAGGACACTCAAAAGCCTGCCATCCATGGATTCTGTCAGTGTTTTGATCTGTTCACCATCAACATTGCGTGCAGAAGCAACCACAGCCTCCCAGACACTGTTCAGAGAGGTGTACTGTTTTCCCTCCTTGTAAATCTCACATTTGATGATGGACCACAGGTTCTCAATGGGGTTCAGATCAGGTGAACAAGGAGGCCATGTCATTAGATTTTCTTCTTTTATACCCTTTCTTGCCAGCCACGCTGTGGAGTACTTGGACGCGTGTGATGGAGCATTGTCCTGCATGAAAATCATGTTTTTCTTGAAGGATGCAGACTTCTTCCTGTACCACTGCTTGAAGAAGGTGTCTTCCAGAAACTGGCAGTAGGACTGAGAGTTGAGCTTGACTCCATCCTCAACCCGAAAAGGCCCCACAAGCTCATCTTTGATGATACCAGCCCAAACCAGTACTCCACCTCCACCTTGCTGGCGTCTGAGTTGGACTGGAGCTCTCTGCCCTTTACCAATCCAGCCACGGGCCCATCCATCTGGCCCATCAAGACTCACTCTCATTTCATCAGTCCATAAAACCTTAGAAAAATCAGTCTTGAGATATTTCTTGGCCCAGTCTTGACGTTTCAGCTTGTGTGTCTTGTTCAGTGGTGGTCGTCTTTCAGCCTCTTACCTTGGCCATGTCTCTGAGTATTGCACACCTTGTGCTTTTGGGCACTCCAGTGATGTTGCAGCTCTGAAATATGGCCAAACTGGTGGCAAGTGGCATCTTGGCAGCTGCACGCTTGACTTTTCTCAGTTCATGGGCAGTTATTTTGCGCCTTGGTTTTTCCACACGCTTCTTGCGACCCTGTTGACTATTTTGAATGAAACGCTTGATTGTTCGATGATCACGCTTCAGAAGCTTTGCAATTTTAAGAGTGCTGCATCCCTCTGCAAGATAGCTCACTATTTTTGACTTTTCTGAGCCTGTCAAGTCCTTCTTTTGACCCATTTTGCCAAAGGAAAGGAAGTTGCCTAATAATTATGCAAACCTGATATAGGGTGTTGATGTCATTAGACCACACCCTTTCTCATTACAGAGATGCACATCACCTAATATGCTTAATTGGTAGTAGGCTTTCGAGCCTATACAGCTTGGAGTAAGACAACATGCATAAAGAGGATGATGTGGTCAAAATACGCATTTGCCTAATAATTCTGCACTCCCTGTAGAATACGTGTGGGTGCACTTAATATGAAAGAGGTGAAATATGGTTGAACCACATATAGCGCAAATACCAGGTTTTGTTTACGTTTTATTTTGATCACAACTTGTACAATTGGCTCTGTTCTTAAGGGGGTTAATCTGGGCTGTTTAGTCAGCCCCAGACACTGTAGTCTCACATGAAATATCCCAGCAGATAAACTTGGAGAACATAGAAATTAAATCATTGGTTACTACCCAATGCCAACCCCCCATCCTACCCCCCTGACATCCTGACCACATCCCCCCATCCTGGACACGGGGGTAGCGGGCAAGAGGCGCCACATCCTTTACACTTCCCCCACCACGCCTAAGGAGTACCCCCACCCGGATTCCCCACCAAAGTCCACTGACCTGCCTACAGGTGGCACATCCTCCTCCCCCCCTTAAAGTAATCCCACTACCAAACATTGGAACTCAACACTTGCCTGGTACCATCTCCCCACCTCAGCCCAACTATAAAGACAGAACCACTCATTTCGAAAGGGGAATGATAAACGGGCATAACTCTCTCACAAACAGAGAG